>NC_066879.1:18034208-18214208 GCF_022985175.1 Labeo rohita | reverse complement strand
GGACCAAAAAACAGTCGTGGGTAGCATGAGTATATTTGTAGCAATAACCAACAATACATTGTATGGGTCAAAATGATCCATTTTTCTTTTATGCCAAAAATCATTAGGATATTAAGTAAAGATCATGTTCCATGAATATATTTTGTAAATTTCCTACCGTACATATCAAAAATTCATTTTTGATTAGTACTATGCACTGCTAAAAACTTCACTTGGCGATTTTCTCAACATGCTTTTTTTGCACTCTCAGATTCCAGATTTTCAAATAGTTGTATCTCGGCCAAATATTGTCCTATGTATGTCCTATTTATTCAGCTTTCAGATAAAGTATAAATCTCAATTTCAAAAAACTGACCCTTATGACTAGTTTTGTGATCCAGGGTCACAAATACTTTATTTCAGCTTTATTTTTTAATGACCGAAAACAATTTTTAATAGTTTTAGCTTTAGTTAACAATAACAACCCTGATAAAAATGTAATTAAATGTAACTGAGAAAGTCAGTGATAGTGTAGAATGTTAATATTTAATATTTAATGAAAGTACTGCAATAATGAAAATCCAGCCTTAAGTAAAAATCTGAAGTGAAAAAGTCTTACCCATCATCTCCACCTGTGATCATGTGTTCTTCATTAATAAGCTGGATACAATCAATGGAGCCCCTTTGGATAGACAGAAGACATGGAGAGAAATCATGATAATTCATCCTTAAAGCTGACAAAAATGTCATAAATCTTAACCATTTATTTAAACAAGCCCAAATCCTGAATTATTAGACATTTTGAGCACGTAATGTAAAAAAGGTAAATCATGACTACAAACTCAAACTCACTCGTGCCCATGAAAAACCAGCTGTGATTCTTCAGCTATTTTCCACACTCGAACAGTTCTGTCTCGTCCTCCTGCCGTCACACATCTCTCTCTGCTCAAACAGTCCAAACCGGTGATCACGTCCTGATGACCGAACCTAACATGAATAAAAACAAATATAAATTCTGAGAACACTCAGAAGCACAGCTCTCCCATTTATAATATTACCCACAGCAGCTGGTGTACCTACAGTGTTTCTACATAAGCGTTCTCATCCACGCTCCACACTTTTATTGAGCGGTCATGTGACGCACTGTAGAGAGTATGAGTCCCTCGTCTAAAGGCCAAACCCTGCCGACGAAACATTCAAGCAGAAGCGTTTAGATGAATTCAGTCAAATGTGAGCAAACATTTAGTCAACAATCATCATTTGAAGTGACAATATTATATGTATGAGATATTCTACTCACCGATACAGTGTCTTTGTGTCCTTTAAAGGTGTACAAATGTTTACATGTCATGGGATCCCAGATCATGATGAGTTTATTCATGTCTCCACTAGCCTTTGAAACAAAGAAAAGCATATGTATTCAACTGCATCCAACTTCGTGTTTTCAATTAACTGACAAAAATTGTAACAGATTAAACAAAATGATCAAGGCAGTAAAAGATGACAGCACACCCATATTACTGAATTCAGCACAAAACATCAGTAAAAGTCACTGAAACCATTCATAAATATAAAATTATGTAATTTGTCAGGTTTTTGAACAGTAAGATTTTTTAAAGAAGTCTCTTCTGCTCACCAAGCCTACATTTATTTGATCCAAAGTACAGCAAAAACAGTAAAATTTTAAAATATATTTAAAATAACATTTCTATTTGAATGCATTTTAAAGTGTAATTTATTCCTGTGATTTTAAAGCTGAATTTTTAGCATCATTCCTCCAGTCACATGATCCTTCAGAAATCATTCTAATATTCTGATTTGCTGCTAAAAAAATAAATAAAAATCTCTTTCTATTCAAAGAATCCTGAAAAAATATGTACTCAACTGTTTTAAATACTGATAATTCTTGAACATTCAAATCAGCATATTAGAATGATTTCTGAAGGATCATGTGACACTGAAGACAACAGTAATGATGCTAAAAATTCAGCTTTGATCACAGGAATAAATTATATTTTAAAATACATTCAAATAGAAATGTTATTTTAAATAAAAATATTTCAAAATTTTACTGTTTTTGCTGTACGTTGGATTAAATAAACGCAGGCTTGGTGAGCAGAAGAGACTTTTGCGAAAACTTCTGAGAAAAAAAAAATCGTACTGTTCAAAAACTTTTGACTGGTAGTGTATATGAAATGCGTATATATAAATACACACAGACTACCATTCAAGTGTTTTTTTTTTTTTTTTTTAAGTTGTTCCTTATTGACACCAATGCATTTATTTGGTTAAAAATACTGTAATATTTTAAAATAATATTGTGATTTAAAATTACTGTTTACTATTTTTAATACATTTTAAAATGTAATTTATTCCTTTGATGCAAAGCTGAATTTTCAGCATCATTACTAAATTTTAACTACTAAACTATGCACAAATTATTGACCAAGGAGGAAAAATTATTTTAAAAAATATACAAAATTTAAAAAAAAGTGTTAAATAATGAGGCAATGAATTCCAGCTCTCACCAGGTATGTCCCATCAGATGCTATGGCCATACAGAGAATGTGAGCGGTGTGTCCCACATGACGTGCCTCTGTTCCCTTCCGTCCTCCTGCGATCTTGTGCACCTTCTTTCCGCTCTCCACCTCCCCTGCAGATCATAATCATCATACATTCAGAAGTTTACAAAAAAAAAGAAGTTTACACATACTATACAACACAAGCTAATAATATTAAAACAGAGTGAAGTTGACCTGTCAGACTCACATTTGATAATAGAGCAGTCTTTGCTCGCGGAAAAGATGTATTTCTCATCTGGGCTGATAACGAGACATGTGACAGATAATTTGTGTCCTCTCAACAACCTGATCTCTGCTGGGTCCGGAGCTATGAGCTAAAAGAAACATCACGGTGATGTCAGAAGTAAGTAACAGCGGCAAACAAAGATCTAGTATATGCACAGCAGCTAACGAAAACACCACTCACTTCTTTGGCTATCAGTCTTTGCAGTTTGCCTTTCTGTTCCAGCTGAGGAGGATGAATAAAAACAAGTGATTATGGGATAACATTAACTTAATATAATGGCCTTATAAATAAAAACGTGAAAAAAATGTAGCCATATATAACATCTTTCGAAGTAACAAACAGTTTTAAGTTAATTTTTTTTTTTTTAAATAATACACGTTTAAACTAAAAAAAAAAAAAATAATAATAAAAAAAAAATTAACTTATCTAACGTCAGTGTTAAAGGATTAGTTCACTTCCAGAACAAAAATTTACAGATAATGTACTGACCCCCTCGTCATCCATGTTAATGTCTTCATTTCTTCAGTCATAAAGAAACTGTTTTTTAAGAAAAATCCTTAAGGATTTCCTGCCATATAATGGACTTCTATGGTGCCCCCAAAATTAAACTTCCAAAGTGCAGTTTAAACGCAGCTTCAAAGGGCTCTAAACGACCCCAGTTGAAGAGTCTTATCTAACAAAACGATTGTTATTTTTTAAAAATAAAATTACAATTTATATACTTTTTAACATTAAACGCTCCTCTCCCCTAGCTCTGTGTACACTCTGTTTTTTCCGCTCATGACAGTTAGGGTACGTCTAAAAACTCCCGTCTCATTTCCTCCTCCAACTTCAAAATCGTCAACCTACATCACTGTTTTATCTTTTTTTTTTTTTTTTTTTTTGTGAAGGGTCTTTTTTTGCTTCTTTGCATGTAAACTTTGTGTACTTCTGCAGCGATGTAGGACAATTTTAAAGTTGGAGGAGAAAAAAAGACAAGAGTTTTTAAACGTTCCCTAACTGTCGAAAAAAACCGTTCACACACAGCCACACAAGACGAGCGTTTGAGATTAAAAAAGTATATTAATTGTAATTTATTTTTGAAAATAACCAATCGTTTCGCCAGATAAGACCCTTATTCTTCGTGTGGGATCGTTTAGAGCCCTTCGAAGCTGCATTTAAACTGCATTTTGGAAGTTTTAATTTTCTTGACGACTGAAGAAAAAGTTAAGAACATCTTGGAGGACAAAGGGGTGAGTACATTATCTGTCAATTTTTGTTCTGGAAGTGAACTAATCCACTAAAGCCTGTTTTTCTATGTTTTTACGTGATTTAACGGTATTTCACACATATTAAATGCATTATTTACGTCACAGCGTTTTATAATTTAAAAACTAACTTACTCTACATTATAAAAGTAGTTTTTCTCAATCTATTTTATACATTTAATTGACAAAAAGTAAAAAGTGTTGTAAAAGTGTGGACCTACCACATCCTCCTGAAGTCTTCCAGCTATGAGATCCGCTTCAAATGATTCTTGCTCGGCTGTCTTGTCCTCTGCCAATGACAGCACAACGAAAACAAGTTCAGCGAACAATCGTTAAGTTTTGTGTGAATGCTTGATTTCACATTTTACACAAACCTTCCTCTCTCAGCTGGTCCAGGTACAGTTTGGCCAGGCGAAGTTTCTTCTCTTGCGGCGTCTCCTCGATCTCGTCGTCTTCGTTTTCTTGTTGTTTTCTGTTTGGAACAGCACTGTAGAAGAAAGACACCGGTGATTTTACTTTTTTAAGAAAAACAACATGACCACAGCGTTCATTCAGCATAATTGCAGTAGATCAGTTACCTTTCATTTTCTGAGTCACTCGATATTTCTTCATCCCTTCGCTTGTTAAACTTCTTTGATCTGCCTTTGCCATCATCTGTTTTACTCTTGAAATGCAAAATAATAATATCGATATAAATGTTATTGTTTTTTACAGTATTAGAAAAAAATAGCATCAACTAACATCATGCAAGCTAAAAAGAAAAAATATTATTTCTCAGTGCATTCTCAGCTAGATATAGACGTACCTTTCTTTTTAAATCTCCTTTGTTGGTAGCCGCAGAGATAACCTTTTTCTTTATAAAGAAAGACGACATGATGGAGCATAAAACTAACTGTTTTTATGAAATTTAGTACTGCTTGGCTGCCACTCACATGTTCACAAACACATGCTTCCTGCAGCTCTTCTTCTCTGATAGTTTGCGTGTGTGTGTTTGCGCTACAGCGCAGCGTAATGGACAGACGCTACATTGCAGCTACACTTCAACTATGGAACAGTATGGAACTAACACTGATATATACTGAATAACAACAGCAAAAACAACAATAACAAATTATAAATTAATTAAATAATGCATTTTAAATGCTACTAATAACAATAGCCAAATAACAATCATATATTATAAATAAATAAAATAATTAATAATATAAATAAAAAATACAGATTTTAACAATAAAATTATTTTAATAATAAAAATACAAACATATATACAATAATAATAAAAACAAATAATTAAAAACATATAAACATACGTAATAATAATACTATAGTACTGTATTATAAATACATAAAATACATGTATACAAATATGCAATGAAAACAAAGTATAGAAATAATAATAAATTATTCTTATAAATGCATAAAATATTGCAATATAAATCAATTACTTATACTACTACTAATAATAATAAAGCACAAAATACAGACATATATACAGACATGTAATAAACACATAATTAAGTATAACATTATTATTATTATTATTATAACATATATACAATCATACACAACAAAAACAATATATTATAAATAAAAATACAGATTTTAATAAAATTATTTTAATAATAAAAATGAATGTTAAAATACAGACATACAAACATGTAATAAAAACACAAGTATAACAACAAAAAACATTATTATTATTATTATTATTATAAATATATTAAAGCACAAACACAATAATAATAATATACATTATAAATAAATAGAATAAAATACATCTATACAAATATGCAATAAAACACAAAGTACAGAAATAATAATAAATTAAAAAATGTTATTAAAATAGTGCAATATAAATCAATTAAGTATATTACTTCTAATAATAATATGAATAATAATAATAATTATTATAATATATTATAGATAAATACTACAGTAACTGAACAAAATACAGACATGCAATAAAAACACTATTAGCATAGTAGTATTAGTATAAAAATATATATTATTAATAATAAAATATCATATATACAAATGTACACAATAAAAACTTACATATACTGCTACTACTGCCAATAATAATACATTATAAACATAATAACAATAAATAAAAATAAATTAATAAAAAATACAAATACAAACATATTAAAAACACAATTAAGTATAACAATATATTATAAATAATATAAACACACGTCTGTGTGTGTATATATCTATATCTATCTATATTTTCAAAAATCATGTTTTTATTATGTTTTCATGTTTTTATTTTCCCTTAATCAAAATAACCCAACTGTACTTTGTTACTGTACTTGTTAATTAATGAAAAGAAACATTATTTTTGAAATTGTTACAAACAGTTCTGTTTTTACAAATTAACTCATGAACTCTGCATAATAGTAGTAGTAGTAGTGTGTGTGTGTGTGTGTGTGTGTGTGTGTGTGTATACATATATATACACACACATACACACACTACTCTTATTACTACTCCAACTGACATTGTCAAATATATTTAATCAATTATTGTTATTAATTAGAATTTAACTAATATTCTATTCATTTTTGCTTGTATTTTATTGCATATGTTTGGCAAATTTGGTTTAATTTAATTTAATTGCCAGATTTAAACATAGTGTGAGTGACTGTTGCTACTGGTGACTGCCCCAGTCCTGTGATCAGTCAGCTGTGCTCGCTCGCTCTCTCTCTCTCTCTCTCTCTCTCTCTCTCTCTCTCTCTCTCTCTCCTGTTGTTGTGTTGTTGGAGTCACCTGCAGCTCTCTGGCTCCTCAGTGAGGGGGAACTGACACAGTGTAATGACTCTATCTATAGATGATGCAGTAGATGCTCCTAATGGACTGACCTGCACATCATGTGCATCTGCCTCTGTAATGGCTTCCGCTTGTCTTAAGTGCAAAGAGCGTGGAGCCAAACACAACTCCATCAAGCTCTCCACACCACAGACAGAGTGAGTGCTGGATAAACTTCACCGGCTCCACATGACTGATGGACAGATCCTGGATTTTGGTTTAAATGATGCTTGACCAGACTTAGATAACAAACATCAGGTGAGATTTGTCTTATTTTACAATTTATAGAATTTGTTCTAAGTTGCATAGTATGCTACTTATTTTGCTTTTAAACATTTAGTTTATTACCCTGTAAATTAGTGCTTTTTCCATCATTTTTAATATAAGGTGTTTAAGGTTCAAATAAATTCTAAGTAAACAACAAATATTGCATAATTAACAACATATCCTGGAGAACTAGAGTAATGTTTAACAATGATAAATTACACAAAAAGTTGTTTTTCTTAGCTATTTAAAACCACAATGTAACTGTTTAGTTACCATTTCTGATTTAATTTTTTATAATGCAACAGTTCAAACTGATATTGGGTTGTATCCACTTTTGTGTGTGTTTACGTACATAATAAAAGCAGGACACCTCTTTCATAATCCAAACCCAAAAAACCCTGCACATCTGCTTATTAGATGAGCAGACAATCTGGGCTGAGCAGAGAGATTACTGGTCGAAAAACATGCCATATGGATTAAAAGTGGAAGTCACTGATTTACCAGAGCTGCGTGTCTGAATCAGGGGGTGGGGGATTCTAAAGGTGTCACTTGTTGTTTTGCTATAATTTCATCCAGATTTCACCCAGAAACCTCCTCTGAAGTTATTTTTTGCTCTAAAAAAATGGAGGTAGTGTAAGGTCAAGGCATTACCAATCCATCAAGATAAACAAACTGATTAACCTAAAACGCTCTGGAGAACGTTCTGTGCAGCTGTAATGTAGTGATGTAATACAGCCGCTGTGCATTTTCATGCCAAATTACTCTGCATACATTTACTAGCCCCCGTGGACATGCGCTGATGAACTGTGACTATAGAAGATTAGAGATTATGATTATTGGCATTGTGAAATGAAATGACTGCTGAAGGTCATAATAAACCTTGGCTGTTCAGTTTCAAAAGTTTGTCAAATAACACTATAGAATTATTCAAGACACTGTAAAATTTACAGTGCATTTACTTTTTTGAAACTTTAACCATTTTTTAAATTAAAAAATGTTTTTAAAATAACTCTTAAAATAACTATTTTAAATAACTTTAAATAACTTTTCTATTTGAATATTTTTAAAAATGTAATATATTTGTGATGCAAAGCTGAAGTTTCAGCATCATTACTCCAGTCTTCAGTGTCACATGATCCTTCAGAAATCATATTAATATGCTGATTTGCTGCACAAAAACCATTTCTTCTTATTATCAATGTTAAAAACTGACTGTGTTTAAGTGCCATGTTAAAAAAGAATAAAATCTAAATTGCGAGAATACAGACAAAATATTTTGAGAATAAAGTTGAAATTACAAGAATAATATAAAAATATTTTGAGAATAATGTCGAAATTACGATAACAAGGTCAAAATATTTTGAGAGTAAAGTTAAACATACGAGAATAATCAGAGAATAAAATAAAAATTATGAGCATAAAATATTAATAATTTGGGAATTAAGTTGAAATTCTGAGCATAAAATCGTAATATTTTGAGAATATAGAAATTAATTGAAATTTTAAGAATAAAGTCATAGCAATCTGAGATAAAATTTGAAATGTTTTGAGAATAAAATCAAAATTACAAGAATAAAGTCAAAATATTTTGATAATAGTCAAAATTATAAAAATAAAGTAAAATATTTTTGAGAACATAGCCAAAATTACTTGAATAAAGTTAAAATTATGAGAATCAAGTCTAAATATTTTGAGAATAAAGTTGAAATTACAAGAATAAAGATTAAATATTGAGAATAAAGTCAAAATTATGAGAACAGTCTAAATATTTTAAGAAAATTACAAGAAAAGGCTAAATATTTTGAGAACGAAGTTGTAATTATGACAGTAAAATCTTAATATTTTGAGAATAAACTTGTAATTATAAGCATAAAATTGTAATATTTTGAGAATCAACCTGAAATTATGAGAATAAAGTCTGCAATATGAGAACAAAGTTGAAATATTTTGAGAATAAAGTTGAATTATGAGAATAAAGACCTAAATATTTAGAGAATAAAGTTGAAATGACAAGAATTGTCAAATATTTTAAGAATAAAGTTGAAATTACAAGAAAGGTCTAAATATTTTAAGAATAAAATTGAAATTATGAGCATAAAATCGTAATAGTTTGAGAATAAAGTTGAAATTACGAGAATAAAGTCATAGCAATATGAGAATAAAGTTGAAATATTTTGAGAATAAAGTCAAAATTACGAGAATAAAGTTGAAATACTTTGAGAGTAAGGTCAAAATTACGAGCAGAAATTTAAATATTTTCATAATAAAGTCAAAATTATGAGAATAAAGTCAAAATGTTTTGTGAATAAAGTTAAAATGACGAGAATAAAGTTGAAATATTTTGAGAATAAAGTCGAAATTACAAAAGTAAAGTCGAAATATTTACGAGATTAAAGTCATAACCTAGGAGGCTATTGCACCTACAAATGGCCAGGGGAACATATGTATTTATACATATTGGTTAACCTTAATTACACACATCACCTCAAGACTTACTGCTCTAATTTTTATAGCTATCAGAAGTTTTCTAGGCATTAGTGACTCTCCAGTAAATGACATCAGTGCGATGATGTCTGTGTGAGAGTGATTCTGTGTGTGTCGTGACGTCTCTGGCGTGAGCGCATTGTAGTGCTGTGCAGGTGACAGTGAGCTCACGCTAACGCTAATGCCAGAGAAAGCCCAGCAGCTGCAGCCAAACAAGTGAGCTCATTATACTCTGCTTCAAAAGGTTAGAGCACCATGAGCACCATGAATAGAGCACCATGAATTATTCGAACTGATCAAGCCTCCCTCGCTTTCTCAATGTTCAACCACACACGTCCACAAAACAATCACAACAATGCACTGGACACGTTACGCTTATAGCCCGTTGATTTAGAAATGTTGATAAAGCCTAATCTCACAAAACATGCATATGATGCCATGGTAATATATTTTGGACACAGGCATGATGGTAATACCATGGTGTTTGTATGTAAATACCGTGCCATCTTACACATCAGTATACCATGGTACTGCTGTGGTATTGTATTGTATTGTAAGGCTCTGAACATAAAAACATCCATAGATGATTTTTTATATTTGTTATATTTTGTATATTCTATTATTTTTTCATTTTAATTTTACCTATTAAATGTATTTTAATTTTAATATTTATTTAATTTAATTTAACTTATATAATAAAGTCGAAATTATGAAAAAAAAGTCAAAAAATTGTGAGAGTAAAGTCAAAATGACAAGAATAAAGTCAATATATTTTAAGAATAAAGTTTAAATATTTTGAGAATAAAGTCAAAATTACGAGAATAAAATCCAAATATTTTGAGAATAAAGTCGAAATTATGAAAAAAATCCAAATGCTTTGACAATAAAGTCGAAATTATGAGAATAAAGTCGAAATATTTTGAGAATTTAAGTCATAATTACGAAAACAAAGTTAAAATATTCCGAGAAAAAAGTCAAAATATTCAGAGAATAAAGTTGAAATTACAAGAATAAAACTGAAGTTACGAGAATAAAATACAAATATTTTCTGAATAAAGTCGAAATTACGAGAATAAAGTTGAAATATTTAGAGAATAAAGTCAAAATTATGAGAATAAAATCTAAATATTCTGAGAGTAAAGTCAAAATTACGAGTATAAAATCGAAATATTTTGATAAAGTCGAAGTTATAAGAATAAAATCCAAATATGTTGAGAATAAAGTCGAAATTACAAGAATAAAGTTGAAATATTTAGAGAAAAAAGTCAAAATTTTGAGAATAAAATCTAAATATTCTGAGAGTAAAGTCAAAATTACGAGTATAAAATCAAAATATTTTGATAAAGTCGAAGTTATAAGAATAAAATCCAAATATGTTGAGAATAAAGTCGAAATTACAAGAATAAAGTTGAAATATTTTGAGAATAAAGTCGAAATTACGAGAATAAAATTGAAGTTACGAGAATAAAATACAAATATTTTCTGAATAAAGTCGAAATTACGAGAATAAAGTTGAAATATTTAGAGAATAAAGTCAAAATTATGAGAATAAAATCTAAATATTCTGAGAGTAAAGTCAAAATTACGAGTATAAAATCGAAATATTTTGATAAAGTCGAAGTTATAAGAATAAAATCCAAATATGTTGAGAATAAAGTCGAAATTACAAGAATAAAGTTGAAATATTTAGAGAATAAAGTCAAAATTTTGAGAATAAAATCTAAATATTCTGAGAGTAAAGTCAAAATTACGAGTATAAAATCGAAATATTTTGATAAAGTCGAAGTTATAAGAATAAAATCCAAATATGTTGAGAATAAAGTCGAAATTACAAGAATAAAGTTGAAATATTTTGAGAATAAAGTCGAAATTACGAGAATAAAATTTTTATATTTTGAGAACAAAGTTGAAATTACGAGAATAAAGTCAAAATATTTTGAGAATCAAGTCAAAATTATGAGATATTTTAAATACGAGCACCATGAATAGAGAAGTGAAAACAAGGAAAAATGTAATTAATTTTATTAATATTTTATAATAATTTCAGATTGTAGTATTATTTATTTTATAGTAGAAAAAATATAGAATTATGATATTAATTAATTAACATTAAAAAGCACATGTAATCTCTAAACAAAACTCTAAATACAGGAAAAATAAACAACAACAACAACAACATGCAAATAAACTAAAATTGCTTAATGCACCTTTAAATTTGCCAACTTGTTGTTGTGCATGTGTTCAACTGCAGTTATACTAATGTCTGTGTATCATATGATACTTTCAACAGTGCTGACCTTTGACCTCCAGCCAATGAGTCCCCATTTCTGACTGCTGGAAGATGGAGAAGCCTGCGTTTCTGCTTTGTGTTTGGAGCACCACATTGTAAACAATGGAGGCATCTGGATTACCTCCGCCAGCAGAGCTTAACGCAACCGAACTTAATGAGACATTGAGTCATGGCCACCCTATGCATCTGGCTCCCAGCATGCAGTTAGGAAGCATGTCCAACCCGCAGTCACGTTTACGAGACATGTCGGCTCTCGCGGTCATGGTGACTCTTAATGCAGTAGCGCTCTTGGCCAACAGCGGAGTGCTTGCCGTAGTAGTGAAAGTGCCACATCTTCGCAAGTTCAGTTTGGTGTGTCACCTCTGCATTGTGGATTTGCTATGCGCCGCTTTGCTAATGCCGCTCGGCATCGTCTGCGGCTCGCCCTTCTTCGCCGGCATCGTCTTTTCTGTACTCGAATGCAGGTTGTATATATTCCTCAATGCCTTTCTCGTATCTGCCTCTATTTTTACGGTTACTGTGATTAGCATCGAACGCTACTTCTACATCGTGCATCCCATGAGGTACGAGGCTAAAATGACTCCTTGGTTATCCGCAGCCGTGATGGGATTCATCTGGGTGGCGTCTACTTTGCTAGGGCTTGCTACCGTCTTCGGATGGCCCAGTTATGGAAGTAGAAGCTCTATTGCCGCCACCCATTGCTCTCTTCATTGGAGCCACAGCGGACATCGGAGAGTATTTGCTATTTTATTCGCCGCGGTTTGCTTTTGCGTCCCAGCTGCTATTATTATCGCCGTCTATGGGAATGTCTATAAAGTCGCCCACACGGCTGCACGGGAAAGAGGGCCGATCCCGAGCTGGACGATGGCGACCGCTCATCCGAAGCGTCGGTCTGATTCGGTCAACAGCCAAACCACGATTATCACCACCAGCACGAGCGTCCGAAGAAATCAAGTCCAGCGCAGGAAAAGGAGAACGCTGGTTGGTGGGAAGGCGGCTCTTACTTTGGCCATCATCGTGGGTCAGTTTCTGCTCTGCTGGCTGCCTTATTTTGCTTTCCACCTCCATTTGTCACTGGGATTCTCTCACAGTACCTCTGAGGAAGCAGAGGGACCGGTCACATGGCTGGCGTATTCGACGTTCGCAGTAAACCCGTTTTTTTACGGCCTGCTCAACCGTCAGATCAGGGAGGAGTTGTGTAAGATGCTCTTGTGTTGCCGATCACCCGGCAGACCGGTGCGGCCCTCAGCATCGGGGCATGAACGTTCAGGACATGAGGACTTTTTTCATTTTTTGCACAGGAGTGGTGACAGGGACGGAGTTAGATGCAGTTACCACATGGCAACACCGAGGAGCACCCTGGACCAAACTAGTTTTAGGATACCGGGGCAAATACCTGAAGAGATCACCTAAACTACTCTATTACAGAAAATTTTTTGAGTCTTAATCATTCAATTTTTGTACTGGAGTTGCATTGCTATTATGAATGACTGTTTTAGCACTTTTTAGGTGTGCTTCAAAGACAGCATGAAATTGAAAGTTACCATATTTTCTAAATGCACGTTGTTTATCTTATTGTGAATGACTCATCCATGCCAGGACGACTCAACAGCAAAAACATAATAGATGACTTAATAGTCTTTTTAAGGTATCTTAAAATTGAGCATGTAAAAACAGGAATTGACTCTTCGCAGGAAGTTTGATTGACAGGCGATCTGACCAATCACAATGCTAAATCCATTTCTGTCTGACAAACAAACCAGACAGGAGAATAGATTAACATTGGTGGACTTGAACTTGAAAAATGACATCTGACATCTTGACATCTTTCAGCGGTTGAAACAAGATACTATGGAAGATTATTGCTATTTTTAATCTCACAACTCTGACTTTTTTTCTCAGAATTGCGTGTATAAACTCGCAATTATGAGATATAAAGTCAGAATTGTGAGATAAAAACTCAATTCTGACTTTTTTCCTCAAAATTATGACATAAACTCGCAATTGTGAGTCATAATGTCAGAATTGCGAGATATAAACTGACAATTCTGACTTTTTTCTCACAAATGCAAACCAGACAAGAGAGTAGATTAACGTTGATGGACTTGAACTTGAAAAATGGTGTTTATTGACATCTTTCAGCGGTTCAAACAAGATACAAAAAGCCCATTTCCCCCATTGATTTAAAAAAAAAACGGTTATTGCGCCAGAATTGTGAGACATAAACTTGCACGAGAAATAAAGTTAGAATTGTGAGATAAAAACTCACAACTTTTTCCTCAGAATTGTGATATAAACTTGCATTTGCAATTTATTAAGTCAGAATTGCAAGATATAAACTCACAATTGCAAGTAATAAAGTCAGAATTGAGATTAAAAACTCTGACTTCTGACTTTTTTTCCTCAGAATTGTGATAGAAAGTAGCAATTTGCAAGTTATAAAGTCATTCTTGCAAGACATAAACTCACAATTCTGACTTTATTTCTTGAAATTGTGAGTTTATATCATGCAATTCTAAAGACAATGTCAGAATTGAGATTAAACACTCAATTCTGACTTTTTTCCTCAGAATTGTGATAGAAAGTAGCAATTTGCAAGTTATAAAGTCATAATTGCAAGACATAAACTCACAATTGTGAGATGTAAAATCACAATTACAAGTTATAAGTCCAATTTGGAGGGGGAAAAAATACTGATATGTTCTCAGAATTGTATTTTTTATATTTTGCCCTAGTAATCTTCAGGTTAAATGACTATCTGGTGACATATAGTGGACTTCTCAAGTCATTTAGTGCAGTTAAACCTTGCCTTTCATAATCAACTGCTAACTCACATTAAGACCTGTTACATTTCGTTCACAATAAGACCATGTATGTGCATTCAAAAAGCAAACAGGGTAGGTTTTGATTGATGTTACATAGACTTTTTAAAGGTCAGCCAAACTGCGACTGGCAACAACCAATGAACAAATGCCTTCATCCAATCACAGCTTTTCCTAGTGGTGACTCCGCCCACATGTTTACAAACACAGTGCTGATTAGGGTTTGAATGACATTCTGAACTGAAATGACATATTTACTGCCTAAACTTTTAATGTCATCAAGCTTAACCAACATCTAAATAAAACATATTCAATATTATTTAAATTAACATTTTTAAATTACTACAGAACATACATTTCTTGCACTGTATTACTGTATTTCTACTGCACTATTTAACATAAGTAACATGAGTAACATAAATGACACTCTTTGCTTGAACCTAAATCTTCATACGAGTAAAAACTTATTTAAAAAAAGTGTTTTGAATCAATTTTTACATATATTTATTTCTATTTATAGTGCAGAGGACCTCAGCTGTCTGCTGTATTTCTTTTCTACTGTTCAAACTGTACATATCACACATGGACTAAAGTGACAAAGACAAATTGTTTTGTTGTTCAATAAAGACACTTGTCACAGAAAGCTTGACATATACTGACTCAGTTCAGTGCAGCATATGTTCAGCTGTGTTGCATTTACAGCTCATTGTGCTGATTTTGAATGGTGTGCTAAATGGAGCCACCCATTACATCACACTATGTATTTATTTGTGCTTTCTTTATTTATACAAAACAATGTCAGCATTACTGTCTTTTGCTGTAATGGAGATGGATAGCGCTGTATTCATGTATTTATGAGGAGGATGGTACTGTACATATGTACAACTGGTTTTCTTGCATTGTTTATTTCGGACATACATCTTCAAGCAGGCTAATTAGTATAGCCACTCAACAATGAAGTACAATAAAGTATGAGCCACATCACTATCACTATACTTTTATGCATTTACTGAGTCTCCACATGTGTTGCTTTTCTCCTGTTGGTATTCTACATCTGCGTATTTATAAAAATCCTGTGCCAAATACATAGGGTTATATAATATAGTAAATCTGCCAGAGGACAGCTGTTTCACATTTAAACACATTTAGATTCAGATTTTCTGAATTCTGTGCATTTCAGATATATACTGTATTGGTCTATCATCTGAAAGCGTGTTTCCTGTAATTATATCTTCATATAATATTTCTGGACATGTTTTTATTTCTAATGGGGAGATTTGAACACAGATTAGACTTAACGGATAAAACAAACTGAACTAGGGCAGCTGCCAAAAGAACATTTTAAAAGGCGCTGGTTCGACCTCACAATCCACGAGACAGCCACTGTGGGCAAAGGTGAATTGGGGAAAAATGCCACAGACTGTGAGATTAAACAGTGATGGTGATTAATATGAGAGCTTTCCAGAATAAAACACCATGATGACATCTGACCATGATACTATAGACAAAAATAGATAATAAAACAGTTGAGAAAATAAAAGGCGGAGCATTGTTTTTTTTTTTTCAGTTGAGATGCTTTGTCTGCTTTTATACGAAATATTCCCCGTAAGTGTTACTAGTGTCTGATTTAGTTTATTTATGAATATACAAATGTTGACACAATATAAAGTACTTGTTCTGGCCCTGGTTCTAAATTATTTTATTTAGTTGTTGTGCTTTTTGTCGTCTGTTGCTGTTGTACATGCAGGATGTGGCAAAGAGAGACAAAAAGCCATTTTCCCAAAAGTATTCGCCAAAATTAAGCAGAAGTGGTCGCTATTGAGTCCTTTTTTTATTAGAAAGTTTTTTACTTGCATTTTCTTACTTGAATTTATTACAGGCTTTAATTTACCCCATAACCCTAAACTCAATTGCTCAATTATGGCAAAAAATATAATCAAAATTTTGTTCAGTACTGGATCACAATTATTTAACTGTTTACTCAGCAACTTTAGGAACTTCATGCATTTATTAAACTGTTAAAACCTTTTTTACAATGACAAAATTTAAGCAAAACATTACAGATATACATGCTTTAATACTGGATATTGCTATTTTTGTCCACTGTTAAAGTTTTTATTAATATTTTGAATTAGTTTTCATTTTAAAACCATTTCTAATTTTCATTTTAATTAAAGTGTTAGGTGTTTTAATATATATATATATATATATATATACATACATCAAAATAAACTGAATGAAAATTAGAATAGTGCTTTGGTATCTAGCTGAATTAAAAAAAATAAAGGTTTAATTTTTATATCTTCTTTTATTTCTGTTGATGTTTATTTTATTTTGAGAAAACAAATTTACTTATTTTTTGTTTATTTAATCATTTATATATATATTTTTAGCTTTTTTATGGTTTTAGCATTAGTTAACTAGAATAATCCTGATTCTATTTCCTGATTTTATTTATTTATTTATTTATTTATTTTTATTTTTTTATTTTATTGACAAAGTTTTGCATATGCCCCTGAGTTAAATATATTCTATAATAAAACATCATTATCATTAGTAAATATTTTTGGTCCATTTCCTGGAAAAAAAAAGTCTTTTCAAATACATCTATCTACTGTATTTGTGTATTTTTTCATTATTTGTCTATTTTGTCAGATTTTAGATTATAGATGGCCTGAAGGGTTTTAGACATATGCCAAGAAACAAAAGTCCCGTAAGACCTTCGTTCATCTTCGGAACACGAATTAGGACATTTCTGATGAAATCCGAGAACTTTCTGACCCTGCATAGACAGCAATGCAACTACACACATTCAAGGCCCAGAAAGGTAGTAAGAACATCATTAAAATAGTCCATGTGAACCAGTGGTTAACTAATTTCTTCTCTTCTGTGTCAGTCTTCAACACACATTCATGACAGTACCATGACCTGGTACGTTGGTAGTTGCGTTGGTGTCTATGCAGGGTCAGAAAGCTCTCGAATTTCATCCAAAATATCTTAATTTGTGTTCTGAAGATAATATACTTACTGGTTTGTAACATCATGAGTAATTAATGACAGAATTTTCATTTTTGGGTGAACTATCCCTTTCAATGTTATAATCTTTGAACCAAATTTACCAAAAAACACACTAATTGAACTAAATCCCAATCAGTGCTCCAAATCAATGCTTCCATTTCACTAAATATTTCATCCTGTTCTCGATCCACTCATTCTCATAAGAGCTCTTCTAAGCTTACCAGCGGTCTGCATTTCACCGGTCACTAATGGAGTATTTATAGCAGATGCATCAGTGGGGGCTGGCATCTTCCCATAGGGGCCTGTTTGGGAATGCCTGTTAGGGCATGGTCACTTTCCTAATATATCCCATATCCCTGTTACAGCTTCAAGACAGCACTCCAACTCTGCATTCACAGTGTATATGTGTGAGAGTGTGTGAAACCATTTGCATGTTTTGATGGTGTTGATGAGCCGCTTTATGACCTTACGACCTTCATATTGATGACGGGCACCATGATGCGGAGTATGGACGCAAGGGAAACGGAGATCGACCTGAGGGATGCAGGGGATGGAGAGGACGACGAGGGACAACAGACGTGGAAGACCCAGCTGGAAACTGTCCTGGAGGAAGAGGAAGAAGAAGATCTGATCTCTACACAGAGCGACACCAGGCCTCTTATCAATGAACGGGACCCGAGACAAATAAATGAGTG
The DNA here is from genome assembly GCF_022985175.1 of Labeo rohita. NCBI lineage: Eukaryota > Metazoa > Chordata > Actinopteri > Cypriniformes > Cyprinidae > Labeo > Labeo rohita. The sequence continues at coordinate 18,195,790 of NC_066879.1, read as the reverse complement.
TCTTAAGGTAATCTCGTCATGTCTAACTACAATTGTAGCACTACAGAGTCTATAAAATGTCACTTTTGATGGTGAAATTGACTGGTGAGCTTTCACTATGATACCAGGAACATAATATCTCATATATTTACTGTTGATACTAGTGATGTATACACTACAGCCTCAAAACCTCCAAGTCATCAAATTATACTTTCAAAAAAAAGTTTTTTCCTGTATTTTTGTCTTGTTTTCCAGTTCTAATATCTACACGTTCTAAAATCAAGATAAATTTATTTGAGAAGCAAAATTATTTAAGGTATTATGTCTTGTTTAAAAGCAAAAAAAACTTAATTCAAAGGAAATCAAGATAGATTTTTTGTTACCCCACTGATACACACTACCAGTCAAAAGTTTTCAAACAGTAAGATTTTTAATGTTTTTTAAAGAAGTCTCTTCTGCTCACCAAGCCTGCATTTATTGGATCCAAAGTACAGCAAAAACAGTAAATTCTGAAATATTTTTACTATTTAAAATGACTGTTTTCTATTTTAATATATTTAAAAATGTAATTTATTCCTGTGATTTCAAAGCTGAATTTTCAGCATCATTACTCCAGTCCCATGACCCTTTAGAAATTATTCTAATATTGATTTGCTGCTCAAAAAACATGGTATATGTATGTTACAAAAGCATTTTATTTCAGATAAATGCTGATCTTTGAATCTTTTAATTCATCAAAGAATAATTCATCCTAAAATGTGCTCAACTGTTTTAAATATTGATAATAATAGTAGCGAAATGTTTCTTGTACAGCCAGCAAATCAGCATATTAGAATGATTTCTGAAGGATCATGTGACACTAAAGACTGGAGTAATGATGCTAAAATTTTAGCTTTGATCACAGTAATAAATTACATTTTAAAATATATTCAAATAGAAAACAGTTTTTTAAATAGTAAAAATATTTCAGAATTGTACTGTTTTTGCTGTACTTTGAATCAAATAAATGTAGGTTTGTTGTTGTATCAACATAAAGTGTGTTTATGCCTAAAACAAGACAAAAAAATTCAACAGAAAGATTAACTTAAAACAAGTTTATTGTTACACTCATTGATAGATATTTTCTTGTTTTAAGAATAAAGTCATGTAATTTTTACACTTTTTTCCAAAAATAAAACTTCATATTCTCCTTCTCAACATATCTATCCTGATTTACTAATTTGTAGACATTTGTACATACATAAATAAATAAAAAGTAAATTTTATTATTATCAACCATATTTCCAAAACCTTTGTATTTAATGACATTTTGATAGTTAGACTAGGCTAAATTAGATCCAACTCTACTGAATCTACTCTAATCCAAAGTAAGAAACATTGTCTTGACATTGTAGACAGCCACAGCTGGTAGTATGAGATAGATTAGAAGTACATGTGTGAATATCTCCAATGATGTGGACAATAATAGCAACCACTTCTTAAATGAGCTGACCAGACAAATTACACAGCTATTAAAGACTAGCAGTAGCTTTATAGAGCTACTGTAGCATTGTTTTTGTTATGAACCGTTGCTAATACTAAATTGCTGATGGCGGTTTGCAGTCTAAAATACTTATAGAGGTTAAGATACATGCCAAATAAACACTGTGAAGTTCCACAGACAAAAACAACAGATGTGATGAATATACACTTAATACGACAGTTACAGCCATAGTAATGGAAGTCCCGCCTTTCATTTAAAACAGCCAATTAGATTAGCTCATTTGTTTCAGAACTTGTATGTGCATTAGCTAAATGATTATTTATGACCATTATTGTTAGTTGTATTGGTGACTTTATGTATGTTAGTGAAAATTATCTAAGCCAATGTTAACTTAAAAAGCTTCCCCAATTCATGTAGAAGCTGAATGTATACATTTAAATGTAAATCATGTCTAAAATGTAAAATCTAATCTAAATCATGATTTATGACTATCGTTGTCAGGTTTCTTGGTGGTTTAATGTATGTTGGGGAATGATTAGCATAAGCGATTACAGCTAAATTCATACATATAAATGGCAAATAATGTCTAAAATGTCAAATGAAATCTAAATCATGGTTTATGAATACTGTTGTCATCTTCATTGGTGATTTAATATATGGTAGCCAGCTAAGTCTTTCCCTATTCATAAATACATTTACATGTAAAATCACGTCTAATATGTAACATGAAATCTAAATCAATATTTATGACTACTGTTGTCGGGTTCATTGATGATGTAATGTATATCAGTGAAAATTAGCTTAGCCAATAGTTTCTCTACCCTGCTGAAAAAAACAAACAATAGAAACCATCACAGAAAATTCTAGTGGTTTTCACTACAAATATGATTATAAACACTACAAACCATCAATAAAACCATTAAAAATGGTTTCCAATGGTGTGTTTTGGGACATATTACATTTTAGTGGTTTTAACAAGCCTCCAATAGAAGGGGACCAATTACCAGTAGAGACCCACAGGGACCATTAAAGTTTCCATTAAAACCAATACAATTCCTATTATAACTAGTAAAACCATTACAAATTCTCTGATGTTTTCTATTGTTTTTTCCGCATTTTTCAAGATTGCCATGTTTGTTTTAAAGCAGACGAGGGTGAACAAAAAGTGCTACTTTCCTGAATATTCTTTTTCGACAGGTTAGTTTTGAGGATGTGATAGCAGAGCCAGTGTCGGTGCGCAGTGGGGATCGGGTGTGGATCTGGAGTCACGCTCTTTTCGAGGTATCCAGGGTCTGGTTTTATCGTATCATCACGGCTCTGCTGGCTGTTCCAGTGTCCCTCCTCGCTGGGATCATCTTCGCCATCCTCAGCTTTGTTCACATCTGGTATGATCAGATAATCTGAATATACATTTACATTACATTTATGCTTTTATCCATTTATGGTACCCACCTTATTCTTCAACGCGGAAGTAAGCCTACGAGCGAGACTTCGAGTTCATTAGCCGCACTTACTTCATGATTTGGTCAGTTACCCAGATGCACGGCCATATTGGAGATACTCAGATGTAAACAACAGCATGGATTGAACGGTTAACGTTCTACTGAATATGTCGTTCTGCTAATTTATGCTGTCTAAACCATGGAACAAATGTGTGGAAGGTGCATATAGAGAATAATTAGTAAGCAAGAAAGGGTGCAATATTTTGACAAACTAAAGTTAATATGTGGTAAAAATATGTACATGCAGTATTAATTAAGATATTAGCCTAATATTTCACCTACCTGACTGAAAAAATTATAAGAGTAAACACAAATGTTGTCAAGATTCTTGCCCTGGAAATCCTGGTTCAGACTGACAAACCACAAACGCCTTTTGTTCCTCGGACAGTTTTTGTACTCTTTTCCTTGATTTGTTATAACTTTTGTTAGTCTATAGTACTCAAAATGTTTTTCCCGGTCTGACCAATTAGTACAACCCAAAACATGACAATAACTGACCGTTTTCCGCAGCAATAATTAGAAAACATCCGCGAGTTTCGTTTGGTTCAGTGGCACTGTTTACGTTCAGTGCCGCCAATATGGCCGATTGATGACGCAACGTGAAGAGAAGAATAACAACGTGCAAAAAACGGTATTCACTACAAAACAGTGTGTTCATAATTAGGATAATACGTTGATATAATCTGGTATGAAACACCAATTTACAACATCAAGCAGCAAATCAGGCTGTTTTGTACATTTAAAATTAGCTGGAGGTGGATAAGACCAGAAGCCTGACCCATAATAGATGGTACTTATTATCTTGTCATGTTAGCAGTTGATAAAAGTAGACTTTTTTATCAAATTTGATTACCTAAACTACATCAAGAAATACTAAGCTTTCATTTTTTCTTTGTTTTAGGTTCTTTACGCCATGTGTGCAGGTTGTCTTAATAAACACCGGGTGGTTGCAAACATTATGGAGCAGCGTTTTAGACATAATCATCCTACCGTTCTTCCAAAGCGTTGCCAAATGCTGCAACGGGATTAGTGTCGTTCTCTCACGGGAATGAGAAACATTTGCTGGAATCTGCTGAATCGATTCAAATGGAAATTCACATTGAACTTTTGGGCAGATGTGTGGCCATCTGACTCCTGGTGCATGTCAAGGGGGACCATGCCCAAATGCTAAGCGTAATGAATGTTAACTCGCTGCCAAAGACTGAGAGGAAGCGAACATTTGGAAATGCATGAAGTTTGCGTATGTTTTTAAAGGGATAGTTCACTCAAAAATGGGGATTCTGTCATTTACTCACCCTCAAGTTCAAAACCAATGTGATTTTCTTTCTTCTGTGGAACACGAATATGCTTTACAGTGCTTTTTATATCACCTTTTTCATAGGTCGTACAGGTTTGCAATGACATGAGGGTGAGTAAATGATGACAGGATTTGCAACTTTCAAAAAAGTAACCCTGTGTGTTTTCTACGGACTTTATCAATGTTTCTTTTTGTTGATTAATTTCTTAATTTCCCACTGAAGGTGCCATAAAATGCGTTTGCAGCTGGTATAGTCGTGCTATTCTGCCTTTTGGCTAATGATTATGGAAAAAATACTGCTATTAACATCTGTTGTGTGTTTTCGTGACCTGTTTTGCATTGCATTGAGGACACATTGTGTTCTTTGAAGTATTCTCGAAGCTCTTTCATTTGAAAAATAACCAATTGTTCTCACTCTTCATATGCTAATTATGAGGCCACCAAAATAATAATATCAACTGATGCGGTTATATAACGCCCTCTGCTGTAAATGACCAACCTGCCAGTCATTTTAATCTGATTATCTACATTCTAGCACACCCTAGTGTTGAAAAGATCAGATCTTCTTAATGCCATGTGCTTCACATCTTAAAATGACATTTGTAAGCATATGCAAAATCTCTGATGGTCTTAAAGTGGCAGTTCACTCCAGAAACTCTGGTCATTTAAATGTATTCAGAATTGTCGTTTTTAGGTGAACTGTCCCTTTAATTCAAACTCCAGTAGAGTTTAGGGTACAGATACATCATGGGTCTATAAATAATGGCAATCAAATGGGTGTGTCTGACTTTGTAACTTGGCAAAGGGAAACACAAACATGGCCAGACACATCCCCTGAGAATGTGTAGATGCTAAAAATGGTCTAACATATCAGTATGTTTCATTGGATATCTAAAACACTAGTTAAAAAGCAGATTTTGGCAATCATGTACAGAACGTCAACCTTTATTTTCATATCAGGAAGACATCAATAGAAAATACAAAGAGATAAGTGAAGGTTTTCATTAAAGGGAGATGTTTAAGAGCGGGTGGATGTACAAATGGATCAACTAAAAGCGCGAGTGCATAGAAAATTGTAACATTTCACAGTCTGATCCAGTACACATCTTGTAGTACAAAACGAATTGAAACTGTAATTCACATTTTTGTGACTGATTCTTACATGTCACTTTTTCATTAAATAAAGCCATGGAGTGGAATCAAATGTCTATACAAATCATAAAGACGAAAAGGCATTCCTTATAAATACAGCACACACTTGTACACCTTTTGACCTGGTGAGATGGTTTCGAAAAACTGAAATTTCCAATATCTGTATGTTTTACACGGCAGTATTGGATACAAAAACAGTTGTTCAGTCTTTACGAGAATTGAAATAAAGAAATTATACACAGAACTAAGGAAGTCAAAAACCATGTTGAAATTTTCAGTTTTTAAACAAGCATAAAAGACTGACTGAAACATATGTGGAGGAAAGGGAGGTTTATGCCACCTGAATCATCTGGCCCACTGTGTCCTCTTCAGATTGATCCTGCTCAGATTTCTGTGAGGAAAAAGAAAGATAAATAAAGATGATGAAAATTTCATTTCTATGACATGCTATGAGGGAATGGCTGGTGTTGAACTCTTACCTGATTGAACCATGAGAATTTTCTGATAGTTATTAATGTGTCTGACAAAATATTAGTGTTTGACTCAACTCTAAAATCCATTTTAAACCATCTATGTTATTTATTCATCAATTAGCATAGCTACAAATATATTACACTTTATACTGAAGAACTGATGTACAGTTCAGGTCAAAAGTTTACATACACCTTGCAGAATCTGCAAAATGTTAATTATTTTACCAAAATAAGAGGAATCATACAAAATGCATGTTATTTTTATTTATTTATTATGGACCTGAATAAGATATTTCACATTAAAAATGTTTACATATAGTCCACAAGAGAAAACAAAAACTTTTGGAATTTGAAGATCAGGGTAAATTTAACTTATTTTGTCTTCTGGGAAATACGTACGTATCTTCTGTAGCTTCTGAAGGGCAGTACTAATAGAAAATTAATATGATTTTTAGGCAAAATAAAAAAATGTACACATCTTCATTCTGTTCAAAAGTTTTCACCCCCGGATCTTAATGCATCGTTTTTCCTTCTGAGCGTTGAAACTTCTGTAATAGTTGCATATGAGTCTCTCAGTTGTCCTCAGTATGAAAAGATGGATCTAAAAATCATGCAGTCATTGTTGGAAAGTGTTCAAATATACAAAAATACTGAAAACCAAAGAATTTGTGAGACCTGGAGAACAAAGGGCAGTTTAACTGTTTAGGACAAACAAGGGACCCATGAACAACTATCAATTTTAAAAAAAAACTTTTGAACAGGGTCATTTTTATAAATTCAACTATTATGTTTTCTTGTGGACTACATGTAAACATCTGTTATTTGAAATATCTTATTCAGGTCAATTCTAAATAAATAACATGCATTTTGTATGATCCCTCTTATCTTGGTAAAATAATTGCAGATTCTGCAAGGTGTATGTAAACTTTTGACCTTAAAATGTCAATGTAAGCACAACTTTTGTTGTGCTTAAAATCTTTAAACTAATTTGGTGTTTCCAGTCAAAAATAATCAACATTTAATTGCTTGTAAATCTCTTATTTTGTTATATTATGACTAAACCTCAAACCTTTCAGATAAATGCAAATAAAATGCAAATAATAAATACAAGTGGTAAAAATACTCCCCAAAATTAAAAAAATGCTCCAAAAAAATTCTGGGAAGTTGTTACACCACGTATGAGCAAAGTCAGTAAGTTTTAGCCCAATGTGATAACATGTTGTTTTGGGTAAAAAAATTGGGTAAAAATTCTTCTCCAGGTCAAAATGACTAAAAAACAACATGAAAAACTTTTCATCAACATATAAAAAACTTCAAAGCATTACTAACCAAGTATAAATCAAGAACAAAGGTTTATTTGCATAAAAAGGGCATATATAATCATGTAACAAACATAAATGCAAACAAGAGCCCACATACAGCCCGCTGTAAGAAACATAAAATGGCAAAAGCAACAACAAAGCCACAGCTTTGGGCGAAGACAGAAGAGCATTGAAGGGTGCAAGCCAAGCCATACATCACAAATGAAAACAGATCATTTTGAATGGCTATTCATACCAGTAAGATGGTAAAAAGGACAAATAAACACAGCTTAATACATCTCAGCATTCAGAGAGCATCACAAGCAGTCTGGGTAGAAGTTTACAGCATGGTAGGACAGACGGAAGAAATGCAGACAGAAGACGTCAAGGTTGAAGATTTCCTTTTAAAGTAGTAGACATTTAAGACAAGAAACCTTTAACACTGACGGTAAAATGTGCTAACCACCATTGCTTTTTGAAAGAAGCCAAATCTATAAAGCTGCACACTAAGATGCAGCTAAATAATGAAGTTATTAAAGAAAGTAGTAGTAAAGTAAGCTACAAGGCAGCATAGCAGATCAAACATGGGAACTACTTTGTACATTGTATTTTTTGCTCATTCTATACACTAGAACATATATACTAAGAACTTAGTATGCATGTTCAGTTTAATTGGTTGGAAATGTTGGTTAAGTCACAGACAGAGACAGTTTGGACATGAGTGTGTCACAGACGCATGAGGTAACTCGGACACAGAGCCGCTGCGTATGGATGGCCTAAATTAAATTAGATGTATAGAGTCTCTCGGGTCGGACACGGGCTGGGATTGGATAGTTTACCCCAGAGGCGGGGCAGAGGTGGCTGGCCAATGAGAGCTGAGCTCAAGCCCCTCGCTCACCTTAAGGGCCTGCATGGCCATTTCTTCCTTTTCCTTCGGAGAGAAGAAGCGACCGCCGTCTCCACGCTTCCTGGCCATGGCGTGACGATGACGGGACTCGTGCAGGTATTTCTAGAAGGGCGGTAAAGAGAACATAATGAATAATCGCACACATGCTGTGTTGAACTGAAACCTGTCAAATATGAATATTTCTAATAAAGTAAATTCATCTATTTTTAATAAATTACAGAATATTAAACTGCTTTGCTGTTTCCATGACAAAGATAAATAATGATTAAATAAATGCAAGAAGAAAACATCAAACATAATTACATATGAAAAATTCAAGAATGAGCTGCAACTCACTATGCAAATACTTCATTGATAAAAGTTTCAAAGCAGATCAGGATAGTTTAATATTTCAAGGGATTTAAAACAAACCTTACGCAAAATTACCTAAAGAATATCTATAAAATCTGCAGTATAATAATCAATTGTATTATTATTCTAATATATAATGGGCCAAATAATATTAATATATTATATAGCCACTTCTAGCCTTTAAATAAATTTTAAGAATTTTAAAAATGTGAAATTTAAGATGAAGCTTGAACTAAACCTGTAATTTGTCAATCTTAAAATGTAATTTATTCCTGTGATTTCAAAGCTGAATTTTTAGCATCATTAATCCAGTCACATGATCCTTTAGAAATCATTCTAATATTCTGATTTGCTGCTCAAAAGATTTTTTTTTTTATTATTATTACATTGAAAACAGCTGAGCAGAATTTTCTTTATTCAAAAATTTCTATTAATTTCTTAATCTCTATAATTTCTTTAAAAATCTATCTGTCTCTCTCTCTCTCTCTAATTGTGCACAATGACTTAATATTATATTGGTCATTGCAGATAAAGCCATTAAAAGTGACTGATGTTTCAGTAAAAGCACACATACTCTTCTTTCTTTGGGTATTTTGCCCTCAGCTTCTAGTTTGGCGCGGGCTTGTCTCCTCTTGAGGATTCTGTGATACTGTTTAGCGTTGACATATAGAGGTTCCTCCTCCAGCATCTCTGCTCCAGGAAGTGGAATGCGCTGCATTGTGGGAACCGACCCGCCGGCCCCTGGGACCATCTGATGCAATTACAAACAAACGCAATACGGTTAGGAAGTGTGATCTAAACAGATTATCTGTATAACACAAACTCACTTTCGGTAATAGATAAAAATGACCACAAGAGCTCACCATGACCATTCCTCCAGCATTGACCATGTTTCCCGCCATGGGAAGAGTGACCGTCACCGTACCCTGACCTGTGTTGGTGGTGTTTGTGTTGGATCCACCTGAGACTAACTGAGCTCCTGCCAAAGATGCAGCTGGGATGGTAATCATTCCTGGACAGACAATCACAATTAATGATATGTCATCAGCAGTGTAAGCAAATGTCTATTCAACTGCTTAGAAGTGCATGATGTTACCCTGCTGTAGGATGGTTCCATCTGCATTAACAGGCTGGTAAACGATGGTCTGTCCTTCAGCGGTTTGAGCCACCTGCTGACCCTGTACAGTGATCTGCTGCTGACCCTAAGAAAACATTTATCATGAACTTTATTAACAATATGTATTTAAAGAGTGCAGACTATAGAGAGTGCTCCTTCGTATTTGCTCAAATGTAAACCTGGACCACAAAACCATTCTTAAGTAGCACGGGTATATATACGTATTTGGATTTTGGATTTTAAGTAAAGATCATGTTCCATGAAGATATGTTGTAAATTTCCTACCATTAACATATCAAAACTTAATTTCTGATTAGTAATATGCATTGCTAAAAACTTCATTTGGACAACTTTAAAGGAGATTTTTTCAATGTTTTGATTTTTTGCACCCTCAGATTCCATACATCAATTAAAAGCTTATTTATTCAGCTTTCAGATTAAAAAATTGACCCCTATGACTGGTTTTGTGGTCCAGGGTCACAAATAGGTGATAAAATGAAGGCACCTGGTTCTGTCCTGCTGTAACTGCAGTCTGTGGCTGTTGGATGATGATCTGTTGGGTCTGTCCCTGTTGTCCCTGTAGTTGTAAAGTCTGTCCACCAGGAAGCTGGATTTGACTGGGTTGTACCAACTGAATCTGTGAAACATTTGGTAATTTCATTATAATTTCATACTCAATATCTTGATGAAATGCATTGCTGTGGTTCTCAACCTTTTTGACTCCATGTCAACAAAAAAGTTTGAAAGTCTTATGACTTTTTCAGTTTGTGATTTACTTGATTTACTTGATAAAAAAATACTTTAAGGATAAAAAAAATATTTTCATTCACAATTGAGCTTGACATAATGTATATTCATTATAAAAAAAAATGCCTATAGAGTTAAATATATATATATATTAAATGTACATGACTATTTCAGGTTGAGGCAAGGTTTTCCAAGAGTGTGGGAATGCTGGTTCTTCAAAGTCAGAAAATGAATGAAATCTTCATTGCTTTATTATTATTATTTTTTTTAAACCATTTTAAGTATCTTGAGGACCCCTCGTTGAGAAGCACTGCTATTGCATTACTATTAGATGAATCAACAACATTAGTACAAATAATACATTTTTAACCAACAATTCAGTGTAAAATTAGCTCCACCCACCTGCTGTAACCCCTGTGTACCAGAAACTGGTACTTGCATGATGGTTTGACCTTGTCCTCCTGTCATGGCCTGTACCATTATGGGCTGCCCAGAGGAAGTGATGAGCTGCCCTCCGCTGACTTGTACCATAAGAGGCTGCCCTTGGACCTTTGAAGAGGATGCATGGAAAATCTCATTCGTTTTTACATCGACTTTAAAGATTAATTCCCTCTGAGGTTAAAGGATTAGTTCACTTCCAGAATAAAAATGTCCTGATAATTTACTCACCCCCATGTCATGCAAAATGTTCATGTCTTTCTTTCTTCAGTCAAAAAGAAATTACATTTTTGAGGAAAACATTTTAGGATTTTTCTCTATATAGTGAACTTCAATGGTGCCCTATGAGTTGAAGGTCCAAACTGCAGTTTCAATGCAGCTTCAAAGCGCTCTACACAATCCCAGCTGAGGAATAAGGGACTTATCTAACAAAGTAATTGGTAATTTTCTAAAAAAAACACTATTTAAATTTATATACTTTTTAACCACAAATGCTCGTCTTGCACTAGCCTGACCTCACGCATTATGTAATCAAGCATGTGTCACATAGGCAGAAGTACCGACAGTGTTTACAAAGCGAACGTGCAAAGAAAGTCCAACGCTGTTTACAAAAACAACGATGTCGAACGGTTTTGAAGTCGGAGGAGAAAGTTTGGAAATTCTGGAAGTGAACTAATCCTTTAACCTTATAAAGCCTGATGTATCATATTTAACCTGTTGTACACCATATACACAGTTTTGATCATACAACATTTAAATATCATCATTTATATGCGTATTATGTATGCATTATGATATACATTGAGACAATGCAAAACACAGATGCATGCAAGAAAATGCAGTGTATGTAAACTTCTGAAATGCAAAAAACTAGTGGTGCAGCTGTTATGCACTTGGAGATTTTATAATGCATTTTGCAAAACAAAGCATGCTAAAAACTCATGCATGTGAGCATTCTTTGGACACTAAAAGTTCTTGTAAATTATAATGAGTGATAACATAAACTGAGACAGATGCAAAAAGCGCAAAGATATCACAAATATCTGATATCTTAACATTGCATTTATCATTATTGTAATGCAATATTATCGGTTTATCTCTGTGCAATGCGAGTTGAGATGGCATGCATGGAGATTTGGAGACAGCAGAGGTGCTCGGAGAGCCAACCACTACCTGAAGGACCTGCTGGGCTGCAGTCTGGCCTACCTGAGGCTCAGTCTGCAACTGCACCGCAGTCACTGTGCCCTGGGCCAGAGATAAGGGACTGTGACTCTCAAATGAGTAAAAACACACATAAAAACTGTTTTTTTTTTTCTGTGGTTTTATGTCACACTGAGATGCTTTATTACTAAATGTATTCATCTGATGTACAGACTTTAATATGGTACTGCATTATCCGCATCAAATACTATCTGTAAAGGTCAAAAATTACCTGCTGTTGGATCTGTCCACCGCTGGCCTGCACCACTATCTGCTCTCCACTAGTTGTGGTGGTGGTGGTGTACTGCTCCATGTTTGTCGTCTGACTGCTGCTGGTTATGAGTTATGAGATCAGCACGGAACTGAATTCTGAAAAATAGCAACAACATGTTGCATAAATCTAAAATCTTATGCAACAACACATGCATCTGATACAAGAAGCTTAAAAGAGGATGCTTGACTTAATTACTGGATTACAACATACATGATCAAGTCAGCTTCTTTAAATTTTATAAGCATTTTTGTCATTTCTGTAACAATGTGCATTAAATTCATTCCTTGTACACTACCAGTCAAAAGTTTTTGAAGAGTAACATTTTTATGTTTCTTAAAGAAGTCTCTTCTGCTCACCAAGGGTGCATTGATTTGATCTAAAATACAGCAAAAGCAGTAACATTGTGAAATGTTTTGTACTATTTAAAATAATTGCTTTTTAATTTGAATGTTATAAAATGTAAATGTTTAAAAAACATTAAAAACTTCCTGTTCAATAACTTTTGACTGGCAGTCTATATATTATGTATTATGTTACCTTTGTTTTCCAATACATCATTTAAAAATTTGGTGACTTATTTAGTTACTAAATTGTTTTGTAAGTATTTACTGACTTATATAATCCTAAAAAGTACCACAGTACAACATTATTTCAGACTTACAGCACTATGGTTCTCTTTTAAGCACTTTGGAGTACTATATGAATATAAATGGTACAAGAATATCACAATTTTGGTATAATGGTGCATCCAAGGAATTCCAAAACTTTGATACTTGATCATTTTTTCTGAAAGAGTTTACGACAATCACTTTTGTGATTATTTTTACCCTCTCCCTCTCCCTGAGAAATATGAAACGCGCATTAAAAAAATGAAAATCTAGATATTAAATAACCTTTTCATTGTGTGATTATTAAAGTGTGATACTCTCTATATAATATATAATATAATTCTGTCCTGGATTATGGTTTTGTATGCTTAAACAAGGTGAAAACAGTAAGAAATTAGTTTCAAATTTTGACATTTTCAACCGAGAAGCAAATCTGATCATAATGAGATTTTATTCTGCACATGAAATACATGCAAATCTAAAATAAATGTTGTGCTGAATGACATTAAACGAAAGTAGGACACATTAGGCTCCATATTATCCAATTTCCAGGTACCTGTGTTTTTTTAAGGAGACTTAGAATCACGTGTATTTGCTGCCGCAATGTTTGATTCTACAGTGACGTAAATAAAATACAGGAAACAACAGGCAAAATGTTTTTCAGTGATTAAAAGTACAAGAAAAACACTGCGTTTGGATTTCAGTACTACAGTTTCTATTGCCATCAAATCTGCCTTTCTTCAGTTTCAAGCGTCGCGTCGTTGTATCTCACAGACGCTTTTGTTGTTACAACATGCTTGTTTCTCACAAACGAAACTCCTATTTCCTTTAAACATAACGTTTCAAATAATACTACTGAATATTGTAATCTATATGGTGTAAACAGAGATATGATGGCTTGCTTTCTCTTTGTCTAATATTGCTAACGCTACATTAGCACATCGACCTCGAGCGTGCCTTAATATACATTTGGTTTAAACCAATGTTTACATTAACTATATATATACAGTTTGTTTCATTAACTCTCCTGTAGTTGATTAAAAACAAGACATCGACATATTGGCTTCAATCGACCTGTGAAAGTCAACGAATATTATAACAAAGAGCGGCGCAAAACAGGGCCTGTATGAGACGCCAGCTCGGAAAAATAATACAAATAAACCATTCGTCGACACTGTTTATCGTTTTTACGACATAAGAGATAAATGCGTGCATGCCGTCCGCACACTGGACCTTGACATACACAAACAGCACTATTCCTGTTTATAATGATTTTAGTCATTTGGTTGGTCGGTCACACACCAATCCCCAGCTAACCGACCGAGTCCCGTCCCCTCCCAGCAGCCGCGCTCACTCACCGTCTGCGCCGCCGCCCGATGCACCTCTGATTGGCTCCGATACTGGCGCCTGGAGCCCAATCATACGACGCGTCTCGCTCAGGAGCCAAAATGGCGAACTGAGAAAAAAACCGCGATAAGCAGTGGCTCAAACGCCCCTCCTACAAGACAACGCCACGCCCACTCCCAAACCCTGCACGTCTCTGACCAGTAGAGCCGTGAATCACGGACAAAGCAAAATAGAAATAAATACAGAAATAATAATAATAATAATAATAATAATAAAATAAACAAACATTACAATCCGTGAAAAATAAAAAATACATGAAAAATAAAAATCTGTAATAAATGAGGCCAGTTATTTAATGTAATACAAAAAGCTCATATTTCGGGTCTTTTTAATTTTTTAAATTTTATTTATTTATTTATAGGGTTTCTTGCTTTTTTACTTTTCTAAATTGGATGAATGAACCATTATTTAATAATAATATAAATGTAAATGTAATAATATAAATGTAGCTTGTATAATACATTTTCTTTTATTGAGTTATATTTGTTTTTTGTTTTGTTTTTTTGGCCCCCATAATATGTTTTCTGATTCCATGGCTAATTTCTAAATGGATGAATGAGCGATCCATAGGAATTAATGTAGCTTGTATAACAAATTTTCTTTAATTAATATATTTATTTTTCAATAATTATATATCTATATCTATACACACACACACACAGTATATATATATATATATATATATATATATATATATATATAGATTGGGGTCAGTACATTTTTATTGTTTTTTTTTTTTTTTTTTTAAATTAATACTTTTATTCACCAAGGATGTATTAAGTTAATAATTAAAAGTTTATTAAAAGTTAATAATAAATAATTTACATTGTTATAAAATATTTATATTTTGAATAAACACTGTACTTTTTAAACTTGTTATTCATGAAAGAATCCTGAAAAAAAAAAATCACAGGTTCCAAAAAATATTTGGCAGCACAACTGTTGATATTATCCAACATTGATCATTCTAATAATAAATCTGCATATTAGAATGATTTCTGAAGGATCATGTGACACTTAAGACTGGAGTAACAGCTGATAAAAATTCAGCTTTTCATCACAGGAATAAATTCTATTTTAAAGTATGTCAAAATAAAAAACATTATTTTATATTGTAAAAACATTTTGCAATATTACTGTTTTTTTTTCTATATTTTTAATCAAATAAATGCAGCCTTGATGAGCATAAGAGACTTCTTTAAAGACTATTACAAGTCTTACTGACCCCAAAATTTTGAACGGTAGTGTGTATATATATATATATATATGATTCCATGGCTAAATTTATATTACTAAATTATATTTTATATTATATAATATAATATAATATATATATATATATATATATATATATATATATATATAATTATAAAATATATTTATTTAAAAATAAATAATTTATATAACTATATTTTATTCTTTTTTGGGGGGACCCCTTTCTGATGTTTTCTGATTTCTGATGATGGCTGATTTTGTTCTTTCACTCTCTGGAAAACATGAAAAAGCAAAAAGAATTTACATTACACTATTCTGTAGCAAACAAATACAATTACTATACTAGCAGTCATTTTATTCAATACTTACATGATTAAAAAAACTAGAAAAAATATATAATGAATAGGACCGTGTTCTCTAAGTTAAATATTTTTTATGTTTTTCATATAATCAGATTTATATATTCAGTTCACCTTGACTCAAGTCAAGCCAATGAGCATGGACTACAAGAAGAGTTTTTTTCTTTTATTGTTGTTGGCAGTCACATTTAATGGTACAGCATTTTACACTTTGACTTCAGACGAGCCATGTTCATCCATCTCAAACCTGAGGACCCTGCTTTCAACATGCAAACCCATCAATGAAATGTGTGGTCCACTGTCATCTATAACCCCTGAGGTATCTATTTCAATGTCTGTGCAAAAAAAAAACTGTAATAAAATCAGCTTACTGACTACAAATTAGCTTATTTATGAGTTGACAGTCAATACAGACCAAAAAATATACATTTGATTAGGCTGCTAATTAGAAGCATTTAATATTGTTGACATCCTAATGAAGGATGAGTTGTTGTTCTGAAAAAAAGAAGAAAAACACTTAATGTCATAGTTAACATTAAATATTTCGTCTTGTTATTGAATATACAATTATTGCTGACTTAGCAACAAGTTCTCAGACTGTTATTACATTGCTATTGTCTATAAGACCCATTATGTAAGGTGCGCCATATTAAAATGATTGAAAACCACGCAATGTGCTATCATTTCTTGCATCAAATGACACTGTACCAAACAGAGAATAGCATTGGTAATACTGAAAATGAAGTAGAATGCATTATTATCCGTGCATAGAAGATATGCCAAGTGCATAGTGTATCTAAGCACACAGCAATGGCAGAAAATCAGACAGAACACAAAGTAAATTTTCATTTATGGAATGACTAAGCTTTGCTAAACTAGATTCTTGAAGATCCAACCTGTAATCCTCAGGATGTTAGTATAATAAAGCCTACAAACAAGTCTCAGTGTACGTCTATGGTGAAACTCACAAATGAAGCTTCCAGGGAATGTTAAATATTATCGTTAAACACTTGACATTCGTCTGGATTTGCTATCATTCTGGAAACAATGAGCAGGCTATTTTCTGAAGATACTTCTATTTTTACAATGGATATAAAAAAAACAGACTATAAGGAGACTTCCTAATATGCAAAAGAGAAAACAAAGCTGAAAATCCTTTGGTGAAGTTAAATACCTGATGCAGGAAACCAGAAATGAAAAATAAGCACTTACATCAGTTTTAACCACGTTTCAAAGCTCATGTCTGATGTACCCCTAAATTATTCTCCAATTATACAGGCCTTTAAAGTATTACTTAATAAAATAATACTCCTCAGCCATCCGATTTTTGTGCGTCAACTTGCGTAAATTTGAAATACATGGCAACAAAATTGCTTCAAATCTTTAGTGCATTCCAAATACATGATTAAAAAAAGATTGAAACTCTTTCAGCATTGGATTAGCAAACTCCTTTGAGAGAAGCTTATGTTTTTTCTCCTTTTCTGTCCTTGCAGTCAAATCCTGCTGGGCTGAATCGTTGAAAATTTGTCCCCAAGTAGCCATGAACAAACTGATTGGGTAGAATGTGTCTTGTGTGTGTTGGAACACAGATACACACACATACAGGGTCATGGGAAGGGTAGGCATTGCGGTTTTTCTCTTTTAAACAGTCTTATGATAATCCATGTGTGTGTCACTCTAGGAGGTCCTATGGATGGCAAACATATAACAACAGGATTAATTCAAAGACATTGCTGAAATATTGCATCTTTAGGAGTGAGGTGCTGTATTTACATCATCTGAATCATCATGATACTGCGTTTTGCCAGCCTCCACTGTGTCCAGGTCATCCACACCATCAATACCGTTAGCTTCAGCGTGTTGTTGTAAAACAGAGTACCTGTGCACCAGGAATCTATCAAAGACATTGAAAAGAAGCCATGAGATAGATATTGCATTTTTGGATAAAAAAAAAACACTATGCTATTTTCCTGGTACAAAATCAGCAATTAATTCAAACTTTAAGAAAATAGGGGCACAAACCTTCCTCCACAGACGTATTTTTTAATGAAAATAACCCCAGCAACAGCACTGATCAACAGAACAGCGATGACCACAGCTATTATAGGAGCTGAATTGAATGAATGTTCCTTGGTCTGAAAAACGCACAATGGGTAAGATCATTTTGTGGTTTGTTTCAAGCAGACATAAAGAACTCATTATCATATACAGTTGAGGTCAAAAGTTTACATACACTTCACAGAATCTGCAAAATGTTAATTACTTTACCAAAATGCTGGTTATTTTTTATTTAGTACTGACCTGAATAATATATTTCACATGAAAGACATTTACATATAGTCGACAAGAGAAAAAAACAGCTGAATTTATGAAAATGACACCAATCAAAAGTTTACATACACTTGATTCTTATTACTATGTTGTTACCTGAATGATCCACAGCTGTGTTTTTTTGTTTAGGGATAGTTGTTCACGAGTCCCTTGTTTGTCCTGAACAGTTAAACTGCCTGCTGTTTTTCAGAAAAATCCTTTAGGTCCCACTAATTCCTTGAGCTTTCAACATTTTTGTATATTTGAACCCTTTCCAACAATGACTTTATGATTTTGAGATTCATCTTTTCACACTGAGGACAACTGAGAGACTCACATGCGACTATTACAGAAGGTTCAAACACTCATTTATGCATTAAGAGCCGGGGGTGAAAGTTTTCACTCCCTCTTAATGCATTGTGTTTCCTTTTAATGCATCAGTGATCATTTGAACCTTCTGTAATAGTTGCATATGAGATGGATCTCAAAATCATACAGTCATTGTTGGAAAGGGTTCAAATACCGAGAAATGCTGAAAAACTAAAAAAATTGTGAGACCTAAAGGATTTTTCTGAAGAACAGCAGGCAGTTTAACTGTTCAGGACAAACAAGGGACTCATGAACAACTATCGCTAAACAAAAAACAGCCGTGGATCATTTAGGTAACAACACAGTATTAAGAATCAGAAATTCAACTATTATTTTCTCTTGTGGACTATATGTAAGCATCTTCTGTATGAAATATCTTATTCATGTCAGTACTAAATAAAAAATAACATGCATTTTGTATGATCCCTCTTATTTTGGTAAAATAATTACCATCTTGCACATTCTGCAAGGAGTATATATATATATAACTTTTGACCTCAACTGTATTATATTCAGCAAGGATGCATATTAAATTGTTTAAAAGGTGTTAAAAGTCAATTACAAAGAATTTAAAAAAACAAAAACAAAAACATGGTTTTCACAAAAATATTAAGCAGCGCAACTGTTTTCAACACTGAATAGACATTTCTTGAGCAGGAAATCATCATATCAGAGTGATTTATGAAGGATCATGTGACACCGAAGACTGGGGCAATGATGCTGAAAATTCAGCACAGGAATAAATTACATTTGAAAATATCTTCAAATAGAAAACAGTCATTTTAAATAGTAATATTTTACTGTGTATTTTCACATTAATAATGAAAATAAAAACCCACCAGTAGCTCTGTCCTCAGCAAATTACTAACACATTTTTTACTCAGATCGATCTCTTTTCGTTCTGGATTTACTCCCCCTTCACAGTGATCCCCGGGAATTTTCCGGTAACTAAAAAATAACAGAAAGTAGAATGTTAACACTTTGTTTACAGCATTAAATAATTCTGTGGTAAAAACATTAAAGGTATAGTTCACCCAAAAATGAAAATTCTGTCATTAATTACTCACCCTCATGTTCCAAATTGACCTTCATTCATCTTTAGAACACAAATCATGATATTTTTGATGAAATCAAAGAGCTTTCTGACCCTGCATAGACAGCAACACAACTGACATGTTTAAGCCCCAGAAAGGTAGTAAGGATACCATTAAAATAGTCCATGTGACATCAGTGGTTCAACCATAATTTGCGCTTTATGTCCACATAGAAAACAAAAATAACGACTTCTTTCAACAATTTCTTTTCTTCTGTGTCAGTCTCTACCTTTCTGTGCCTAGGAACATTTCATTTGCATTGCTGTCTACGCAAGGTCAGAAAACTCTGGGATTTCACCAAAAATATCTTAATTTGCATTCTGAAGATGAACAAAGGTCTTACTGGTTTGAAACAACATGAGATTGAGTAATTATTGACAGACTTCTCATGGGTATGCTATCCCTTTAACTCATATGTAACAATTTTCCTATGCAAACCTGTTTAGTCAATCAGGCTCACAGATTTTCTAGGAAGTATATATTCAGTAATACAAGCAAAAATAGCTTACACCCGCTGAATGTTTCAATACAACTCCTGTGGAGTGGAAATAGAGAGTGATTTGTTACCCGCTGCTCTGGAGCTGCTCTTTGCGTCCGTGCAGGCAAAACTCCAGCGAATGGCCAATAAGGTTGGGCTGTTCCACACACACAGAGTTGTTTTCCGCATGATAGAATCCAAAGTCACTGCAGGAAAGAACAGACAACGACTGGAATCACAAACTGAATGCCTGTCATAAATAGTACAAATGAATCACACTGTAGTTTAAAGAGTGTATTTGATAAGTCTATATGCGTTCGTACCACTGAAAGTCAGTGAGGGTGCAGGGACATATCGTGGGATCCTTGGTGACAACGTAATCCCGCCCGTTCCAGCAGACTGAGTCCTTTCGTAAGCGTAAAAACCTTTCCTTGTATCCCAACATGCACCCATCAGCAGGGTCGCTAATATTGTTTGAGTGAGCGAGCCACTGAATGTAGTCATTCTCTTGACCTGCAGAAGTATTTGGTCACTTCAGAGTAATGTTTACACATTTTAAGATCGCTCTTCTGCAAGGCTAACAGGTGTATGCATGCCGGACTGGATTCTGTATGTTTTTATGAAATACTTTTTAGAAATATTAGATCACTCACAGTCTCGAGAGAGCAACTGCCTGAAGTCGATAGTGACAGAAACCCAGTACTGATTCAGGACGGTTTCCCTGTAGCCCCACAGGCTGACGTACATGGAACGGGCACCAGGTTCTGACGCCAGGCCAGTGAAGTATATTGGATCATCAGTGAAGTTATGCACATGCCAACATTGACCTTCATCAGTGGAAAATCTAATGGAAGAAAAAAACAAAAAACAAAAAAAAAAACAAGAATTAAATACAATATTAATATAAAACAGAAATAATTAAAACATAATGAAGCACTATAATATGAATAGAAATGGGAGCATATTTATTTTTATACACTACGAGTCAAAAGTTTTTGAACAGTAAGATTTTTAATGGAAGATTTTTAATGTTTTTACATAAGTCTCTTCTGCTCACCAAGTCTGGTGATATATTAAATATTTACTTACATATTTAAACAATTTAAAATATCTGTTTTCCATTTGAATATATTTTAAAATGTAATTTATTCCTCTGATCAAAGCTGTATTTTTCAGCATCATTACTCCAGTCTTCAGTGTCACATGATCCTTCAAAAATCATTGTAATATGCTAATTTGCTGTTCAAGAAACATTTATTATTATTATTTTTATTAATATTTAAAACAGTTTTTTTTTTTTCAGAATTCTTTGATGAATAGAAAGATCCAAAAATCAGCATTAATATGAAATATAAAGTTTTTGTAACATTACACATCATATACCATTCAAAAGCTTGGAGTCAGTATTTTTAAAATATAGAAATGAATACTTTTATTTATCAAGGATGCTTTACATTGATCAAAAGTGATGACAAAGACATTTATAATGTTACAAAAGATTTCCGTTTCATATAAATGCTGTTCTTCTGAACTTTCTATTCATCAAAGAAACCTTTTATTCAATTTAATACAAAATCAGTTGCATTCTAACCTATTTTTAAGACATAAACATTTTAACAAACGATCACCACCAGTGTTTAATATGTTATATAATCTTTGTTTTATTTATCTCTCATGCTGAGGTCAAATGACCATAAATACAGAGAAATGTTAGACAAAAAGCTCACTTGATCTGTGAAATGGGGTGTAAGGGGTTGTGCTCCACCGCTACCAGAAGACCTCCTGAATCCAGTATGGCATAGTGATGGGGGCCTTTCAGTGCATGAAACCATGTGTAACCCCCATCATCAGACACATACACGTCTGGAGAAAGTACAGAAACTGCACCGCCCACACTCCCTGATGAAAGAGCAGATGGAAAAGAGATGTGAGTCAGAGAAATGCAGCAGTCCTGTAAAACTCCCAATCACACCATAATAACATAATCAAATAATGCAACATAATATAATATAATACAATATATACAAAAAATATTAATTTAATTCTGCAATTAAAGAAATAAAAAATTTTTATTAATTGCACTGGAATAACAGTGAGTTTTTCTTAGATAAAATAAAATACAATAAAATCAAATAAAATGAAAATAAATGGTTATACTAAGGTTTACACTGAATCTGAGCCAGGGATGGTTTTGCCTTGTACAAAGACATGTGATGGAGAATGTGGGCTGTAATCACCATGTGCCAGGATAAGTCCCACGGCATTGGGCTCTGAGAGAGGCTGCATGGGTACGTCCAATTTCATAGAGATGCTGTAAGCAGCATGAATATGCAGACTACACTGCAGAAGACAGAGATGCATATGAGATTAACATGAAATCACATACATATACACACAATTTAATTTTCAGGTGCAAAATGCATATTAATTGTGTATCACGTTAAAATCATTAACACATCCACAATGGAAAAAGAAACCTTTAAGTGAGAAACACTGACAGCGTTACATATATTTACATTTTTATTGTGGTTTGACAACACCAGTTTTAAGCATTTAGAAATATTAACTATTCTAAGAACAATAATAATAACTCCGCAGCAACAAATGCTGTTATATCATGGTACTGTATATTGTCTGCCTGTCCTTTTATGGTCAAAGAGACCAAATGTTTGCATGTTTTGTGCTGTTCTTAATGTTTACACACAATAAACACAACAGTCCTCCAAACAAGTTCAGTTTAACCGCGGCAGTCTGTATTTACAGGCACACGACCAAGGTTGGTGGATTTTATTTTGGTGACTTGCAACTGTCCTGCTCAAGGACACAGTCATGATTTCTTACTAGTTGTTTTTTAATAAGAGCAACAAACCAGAAATCTTTTGATTACTAGTTCTACCACACCACATGATTTATGTCCAAAATAAAATAAAGTTTAGATTATGGTTGTGTCATTTCTGTGAGGCTCTCACCTTGTCTGCGTGCTTGGTTGTGGAGTCACAAACTCCGTTCCAGGGTTTCTGCAGTGGTCGCCACTCTCCACCTTGATTAAATGTGATCACTGTCTGGACAGAGCCGTCTGGAGAGGAAAGCAGATATGAGATTTATATAAATTCTTCCTAAATGTGTTGTTATGAGTACAGTCACAGCCTTACCCACGGCGAGCACACTGGTCATATATACGCCTCTCAGAGAGGTGATGTTGGTGAAGTCGGTGTCTCCACCTGTGGTGGTGTACAAATGGCGTTCCAGAGACTTGGAAAACACTATACCTCGGTCATCCGACACATATATGGTACCAATACCGGAGTCTGAAGGAGTAAAAACAACTGTTAGTATCCAGATTCTGATGTCAAGGTTACAAATCACACACAAGCTGTTTTGCACAGCTAAAAACAGCTGGATGCAGATGTGATGCAGAAGACACACCCATAAAATTTACAAACTCTTACGGGAAGAAAAAGATGGATAATATTGGCTGAAATATTTTGAAATAATATGCAGAGTACAGAAAATTAATGTATTAACGGTCATGTTTTTTTCAACTTCTCAAGTTTTTAAAGTTTTATTTCAAAACATACACAAAATCCAATCCAGAGCTGTTGTTGTTACAAAAATCTACAAATATTAAAACAGTTTTCATTAACTGAATTAAAGCTGAAACAAAGTGTAAATATCAGAAAAAAAGAAATTTTGCCTTAATTAACAGTAGTGAAATAAGTTAAAGCTTAAGTACTAAAATCAGTAAAATAAAAAATAAAAATAAATGACAGCTAATTAGAAATATTATTATATTATAGTTTTAATATAAAATTATTAATAAAAGTATTAATAAATAAAAGTATTATTAAAAATAATATAATATAATATATAGCATAGTTTTAATATAGAATTTAAGAGAAAACTGAAAATATAAATATTACTATAAGTACTATAAAAGTGCAGGAACATTACTAAAATAACACTGATCCAAACCTCTAAGTAATATGATACATATCTGGATATTGCATAGAAACATTATTATTTGATATATGTGACCCTGGACCACAAAACCAGTCATAAGTGTTCACTGAGATTTATACATCATCGGAAAGCTTAATTTTGTTAGAATAGGACAATATTTCGCTGAGATACAACTATTTGAAAATCTGCAATCTGAGAAAAATACTGAGAAAATCGTCTTCAAAGTTGTCCAAATGATTTCTTAGCCAAGCATATTACTAATCAAAAATTAAGTTTTGATATATTTTGATTTATTATATAAAATATCTTCACCGAATATGATCTTTATTTAATATCCTAATGATTTTTGCGCTAAAAAAAAAAAAAAGAAAGAAAATTTGGACCCATACTGTGCATTTCTGGCTATTGCTACAAATATACCCGTGCTACTTATGACTGTTTTTGCGGTCCAGGGTCACATATCGATATATTTTGCTGAACAATAAACAACTGCTTCACCTCCAGGTTCGTCTACGTGGATGAAGACCATATCGTTGTTTGCAGCTAGAATGGAGTAGAACTGCTCGTGTCCAATGATGGGGAGTTGAGCCATATCCCACGTCTCCCCCTGATCTACTGAGACATGAATCATGCGTGTGGAACCCTGAAAAACAAAAGAAGTGTTTCTGACATCTGCATATGATTTCAACCTCACACGACACATTACAGCTGTAGTCATAAACCTAATAAGCCCCTTGGCTACATACAGCCTACATAGGCAACTGTTTACATATGCAGCTTTTAATATATTTCAAAACACATTAAAGGATTAGTTCACTTACAAAAAACTTCACCCCCATGTCATCCAACATGTTCATGTCTTTCTTAAATTAAGGTTTTTAAGGAAAACATTCTATTATTCCCTCCATATAGTTGACTTCAATGAGGATCAACGGGTTGAAGGTCCAAATTTTAGCTTCAGCGAAGCTTCAAAAGGCTCTACACGATCCCAGCCGAGGAATAAGGGTGTTATCTAGCAAAACACTCTGTCATTTTCTAAAAAAATTCAAAATGTATATACTTTTTGACCACAAATGCTCACCTTGCACTTGCTCGACGTATTACGTAGTCACGTTGGAAAGGTCACATGTGGTTCATCTGTGTACTCCGGTTCAAAAAGATCTAATTTTCTCATCCAACATTGTTTTTTAACCTTTGTTTGTAAAAGATGTTTGACTTTCATTGCATGTTCGGTACATCTGCCTGAGTCACGCGTGACCTTTTCAACGCGACTACGTAATGCGTGAAGTCGTGCTAGTGCAAGATGAGCATTTGTGGTTAAAAAGTATATAAATTTGTACTTTTCTTAGAAAATTACAGATCGTTTCACTAGATAAGACCCTTATTCTTCAGCGGGGATCATGTAGAGCCCTTTGAATCTGCACTGAAACTGCAATTTGGACCTTCAACCCGTTGGCTCCCGTTGAAGTCCACTGGAGAAAAATCCTGGAATGTTTTCCTCAAAAACCTTTTTTTTTTTTCGACTGAAGAAAGAAAGAAATGGACATCTTGGATGACATGAGGGTGAGTAGACTGGACATTTTTAATCTGGAAGGGAACTAATCCTTTAAAACAAAAAACATCTATTTTTGATTAAATGTTATCCAAGTAGGCAGCACACTAGATTTTGGAATAGAATTATATACACTATATCCAAATTCATGTGAGAGCTCACCGAGTCGGTCATGATTGAGGCATAAACAAAGCTTCCACCCAGGCCGAAGGAATAAATCCGGCTTCCTATGGTTTTGAATGTTTTGCCATAGTCTAAAGACTTTCTCAATTCAAATGTTCCCCGGTCATCTGAAAGAGAGAGGAATTCAAAAATATGACAAATGAAATACAGCCAGGATTAATTTCCAGTATCGTTTAAATGATCCTGAAAGTTGTACTAAAATAAAGCCACTCACTGCAGGATCCATTGGGGTTTGTGGTTAAGAAAATAGTGTCATCAATTCCCCTGAAATGACATGCAAACATACAATGAGAAATTTCTAACCACTACAAACAAAAGCCATCTCTATTAAGGACAAACCTATAAACGATAGATCTCAGATTCTTGAATGTATGAAATAAAATGTAGTAGAAGTAGTAATTTATTTTTATTGCCATGTCAGCATCTAAGGCAATTTTTATGGCAAAAAAGATTATATTTATGAGTGTTGGGATTGTAAAACTCAAAAGAAATAACAGAAAATTGCTTTATAATACATTTAATTGTGCTTTTTCATCCTTTTTTGGAGCCACACACGTTTGCTGTATGAAAAACAAAACCTCAAACATTCTGCATAAGGGATTTGGTTTTTCAGTGAACAAAGCAAATAATTCTGGTTTGGAACGACATGGGTCTCTTCATTGCTATTTCAAAAACCATATATTCCATGAAAAAGCTCTAAATTGATACATAGATAAACAAACAGAATGAAATATGTTCTTATGTGAGAACTGTAACCTCAAACTAAAGTAAAACATTACAAAAATGCAATTGCCAGATTGTCAAAATTGTCGAAATTCATTTGACAGAAATGACCTGTTGTTAAAATACTTAAATCTAAATTAGCTCTAGGCAGTGATGAGATTCAAATCCACAACAAAGATTTAAATTTAAAAGCACTTGGACACACAGTGACCAATCACAATGAAGAACAAAAATGACTTTTTGGATGAAGAAACTCTTGAACATAAAAATATCAACATATTTTTCAAAGATGCAGTTTTTTATGAAGTAGGAGGCAAAATCGTATTTACAAGTTCCCAGGCTGGAGGTTTTATAACAATAAATATTGGAGATATATTCACAAGTTTAGTTTAAGACTTAGTATTAGCTAAACATTAGTATACACTACAAACCAAAAGATTGTTAATGTTTTTAAAGAAGTCTCTTCTGCTCACCAAGCCTGCGTTTATTTTATCTAAAGTACAGCAAAAACAGTAAAATTTTGAAATATTTTTACTATTCTAAATAACTACTTTCCATTTGAATATAATTTAACATTTAATTTATTCCTATGATTAAAGCTAAATTTTCAGCATCATTACTCCAGTCTTCAGTGTCACAAGATTCTTGCTGTTCAAAAAACTAACTATTTAAAAGTTGAGTACGTTTTTCAGGATTCTTTGATCAATAGAAACATCCTAAGACCAGCATTTATCTGAAATAAAAATCTTGTGTAACATCATACACTATATCATTCAAAAGCTTGGAGTCAGTATATATATATTTTTTGGGAAAAGAAATTATAGAAATGAATACTTTTCTTTATCAAGGATGCTTTAAATTAATCAAAAGTGATGATAAAGATATTTATAATGTTACAAAAGATTTCCATTTCAGATAAATGATGTTCTTCTGAACTTTTGATTCATCAAAGAAACCAAGAAAAATTCTACTTAACTGCTTTCAACATAATAATAATAATAAATGTTTGAGAAGCAAATCAGAACATAAGAATGATTTCTGAAGGATCATATGACTGGAGTAATGATGCTAAAAATTCAGCTTTGAAATCACAGGAATTGATTATATTTTAAAATATATTTATATAGAAAGCAGTTATGTTAAATAGTAAAAATATTACACAATTTAAAAAAAAAAAAAATTACAAAATCTTTAAAAATTTCAAAAACTGGTAGTGTATCTTGTTAGCACCCAGAGTTACATTTAATTTTACATTAACTGTCATTATATGTCACATAAAAAGTGGACTGGTCAATCAGATGGTCAAAGTTGGCCAGAATTAGCTGCAATATGGACCAGACTTAGCCAGAAGTCAAAACTCTGGCTACATGAGACAACAATTACTAATTCGTTTATGTATGTTTATGGTCATACCATTTCACAAGACAAACAGTCTCATGGATCTTCCTCCAATTGGCCCCGAAGTCCTCAGACAGCCATAAGTCATGCTGAAAAAAAGAAGAGAATCGTGTTAGTACATGTTCTTTTGCACAAAGAAATGTCTAATCAGAGGTCTTACATTGATGCTGTAGACCATGAGTATGTTGCTGTCTCTGAGGTTGTACGTGATGTGCATTAACGGATGGAAGGGAAGCTCAGAGGTCACAAAACTCTTGCCGAAGTCAACCGAACGAAAGATTTTGGTGACTCTCCCCTCGGTTAAGTCACCTGTGAGGATCACCTGTGGGACAGATTATAAACCTGTTCAGTAGTTAATCAAAAATACACATATAATGGCAAGAGAAGAATTTAAAAGTAGAAACATGAAACTTTTAAAAATAAATTTTTATGCTCACCAAGGCTGCATTTATTTGATGAAACATACACTAAATTTGTAAAAATATTACTATTTTAAATAATAGTTTTTTTATTTAAATATATTTTAAAATGTAATTTATTCCTGTGATGCAAAGATGAATTTTCTGCATCATTACTCCAGTCTTCAGTGTCACATGATCCTTCAGAAATCATTCTAATATGCTGATTTATTCTGTATTATAATCAATATTAAAAACAGTTGAACTGGTTAATATTTTGTGGAAACTGTGAAATATATATATATATATAATATATATTTTTTTTTCTTTCTTTTCAGGATTCTTTGATGATTAAAAAGTTAAAAAGAACAGGATTTATTAGAAACAGAAATAGTTTTATATATCTGTACTGTTACTAAAGCTCATCCTTTTGAGGTTGGACTACTTTTCCACCTGTATGAACTTGTTTTTTGCTTGTACACACATCAGAATTTTACAGCACACCACAGGCTTCTCACTTTTTCACACTTTCATCACATTCAATATAACCTGGAAAATTCTTTTCAGAACAGTTTATTATTACACAGAAGTAAGAGCAGAGAAGTACATCTTCACCTTCCCCGAATTTTCAGGACCAATCGCGATGCCAAACTCTGTCTGTATGAACGTGTTGTTAATAAGGTCGGTGATGTCCTGGAATGTCTTTCCATAGTCTTCACTGACCCAGAAGAGATAAGAGGGAGTTATGCATCATGTGATACAGCTAAACAACAAAAATCAATTAAATGTGCACTAACATTTATACTGGGCAAACACAGCACTGGAAGTGGAAGGATTCACTGAATTGCACTGCTAAATCCTTCTAGCTAGAGTCCTAAAAGACACTCTTACCTTCTGTACAGTCTGGACTGACCAAACCGCATGAGAAAAAGAGGAACCTGGAATGTGGTCAGCACCAGCAGAACCTGCACAGAAGAGGGACATTGTGAATATTATAGCATGTGCATGTGAACAGCTCAGAGCCGTTCAGAAACTCACAGTGCAGTGAAGCATTCACAGAGATTTAAACTCTGGCTCGACCGAGATACTGCGGGACACATGCCTGGACTTGAGCGCAGCCACAGTCTCACCCTTCACACTTACTTTATCCAGCTATCACTCAAGTTCAGGCGCTTCCTGTTCGCAGAGGGGATTCTGATTGGATGGTGAGTCATTCTTATTAACTCCTGTCTCTATCTTTTAAAGTCAAAATGAAATTTGCAGTCCATTCTACTTCCATAATGTGACACATTTCCCACAATAAATCAGTAATCATTCATCAATAGTACACAGCTGAAAAGACAAGCTGTTTTAGAGGCAGAGCGAATTATTACATTTAAATGAAAATTTTAAACGACAAACATTTTTGATGAATCGTGTGTATTAAATAACTCATCAAAAGCAAAGCTTTGTGGTTTTTAGGAAATGTCTGTTAGCTTTCAGATCAGATAAATTCACTAGGATAGAGGTTTTTAAACTACGGTCCAAAGGAAAAAAAAGGACAAAAATAAAAAGGATGAAAAAGAACTGAATAGAAATAAAATCTTTCAGCCTTTCTCCTCTGGGAAAAACTGAAATAAAAAAAAAAAAAGATTAAACTAAAACTAAAAGAAAGTATTTTTCAGTCTTTCTCTTCTAGGAAAAAAAATGACCAAAAATATTAATGAAAAAATAAAATAAAATACAAAAGCTGTTTTACATTTCTTATAAACTAACAGTAAAGTAAATAATTAAATCTTTAAATAATAGATAAATAGTTCAGGCGCTTCAGCCTTTTTCTTCTGGGAAAAATTAACATAAATTAAAAATGAAATGAAATAAAATTAAATAAATAATAAAATTAAATATAATTAAATTAAATGTTTTCTGTTTCTTATACACAACAGAAAGTAAATAATTAATCTTTCAGCCTTTCTCTTCTTGGAAAAATGGACCAAAAATATTATTGGAAAAAAAAAAACTGAAATAAAAGATGAAGATAAAGAATTGCATGGAAATAAATAAAATTATAAAATAAAATAAAATAAAATAAATGAGATATATAGCTGTTCTTAATTTCTTATAAAGTAAAAGAAAGTAAATAATAATTTATCTTTCAGCCTTTCTCTTCTGGGAAAAATGGACTAAAAATATTATTGGAAAAAAAAACTGAAATAAAAGATGAAGATAAAGAATTGCATGGAAATAAATAAAATTATAAAATAAAATAAAATAAATTAGATAGATAGCTGTTTTTCATTTCTTATAAACTAACAGAAAGTAAATAATTAATCTTTTAGCCTTTCTCTTCTGGGAAAAATGGACAAAAGATATTAATGGAAAAAAATGTAAAAAAAAAAAAGGATCAAAATAAAGAATTGCATGGAAATAAATTAAAAAAAAATGAAATAAAATAAAATAAAATATCTGTTTTAGGTTTCTCTTAATCTAATAGAAAGTAAATAAGCCTTTCACTTCTGAGAAAAATGGACCAAAATATTAATAACTTATCCTGCACTATACAGATTTTTGTGTAGTCATATGCTTTCTGCAATGAAAATGTAAAATAAAAGGTATTTAAAACAGATAAATTATCCTTTCATTATGTCCACCCCAAAATAATAACTAGTATCAATTTGATTCATGTTTCTTCTTACAAAAGAAAGATTTCTGGGAAGTCCTTTCTTTACATCCCTGAAAAAAAGCTTGTAAAACAGTACAATATTTGTTAGACGTGCAATAAATAATTCCCGGAAGGGTGCTAATTATGACGCCTCCAAAATAGAAAAGGTGTCTCAAAAGACACCGCTCTTTGAAAGCATTTGCACAGAGTTAACAGAAATGTTTTGCAGTGGTGTTGTTGCTGGGTGAAGGCTGGGCTGGGGGAGTAATTACAGCTTGTACATGTTTTACAGCTGCACTTTGGTTCAGTTCTATAAGAGATGGATTCAGCCTCTAGTGTTGTTGGCGCTAAATGACGGTTTGAGGACTTGTCAAGCTAGACTCTGAAGAGTCTTTCAGCCTCTGGAGCTGTAATTCACTTGTTCCCGTTTCACATTGACGTGTGATTGTAGGGCCCACATTCCTCCGAATCAGATGCTGCGAGTAAAAGACTTGGGTTGAACTTACAATCATAAATTTTGTTGATCGGCTACTGATTAGTAAACATAGTGGAAGTAACCCAGTGTAATAATTGAGGCTAATCAGAAGGTTGCTCGTTCAAATCCCAAAGTAGTGAGGAATTTCTATGAATTTTTATGACATTTGTGCTCAAATAAACAAAAAATGTGAATAGAGTGTTTTCACAACGCGCTATCAAGCGGCCATATTGGCGCACGAAATGTAAACAATGCCACTGAACCGAACGAAACATGCATATTTTGCTGATTATTGCTGCTGAAAATGGTCAATTATTGTCATGTTTTATGCTGTACTAATCGGTCGGACCAGGAAAAACATTTGGAGTACTACAGACTAACAAATGTTATAACAAATCGAGGAGAAGAGTGCAAAAAACTGTTTGAGGAACAAAAGGCGTTTGTGGTTGGCCAAACTGAACCAGGATTTCCAGGGCAAGAATCTTGACAACATTCGTGTTTGATTTTATCATTTTCAGTCAGGCAGGTGCAGTGTTGGGGAGTAACTAGTTACATGTAACAGAATTATGTAATTTAATTACAAAATAAATGTAATTGTAATTAGTTACAGTTACTGAGAAAAAATATGTAATTAAATTACAGTTACTTTTGAAAAATGCCAGTGATTACAAGGGGGATTACATCTGAATTTTTTCACACACCCACCCCCACTTACAGATTTAACTGACTTCTTTTAAATTGCATTAACTGCTCTAAAATGAGACACCAATGTTTCAGGAGTTTAGGACACAGAACAGGACACATGCTTATTCGATAACTGTTTTATTTCCTATTTGGGTTTATTTTTTAAGATTTTTTTTTCCAAGGCATTGTTAGATGCTAGTGTTTTCTGTCATAACTATGCAAACATTTGATTTCAAACCCAGTATCATAGCTATTTCTTGTTATGATGTTATTTATATTATGATCTTGTTATGACATATAGCACAACTGCGCTCACGGTGACCCGAGTTCGATTCCCGTCTCGAGATCCTTTGCCGATCCCGCTCCCCTCTCTCCTCCCAGCTCTTTCCTGTCATCTCTCTACTGTCCTATCACAATAAAAGGCATAAAAAACCCAAAAATATAAGTAAAAAAAAAAAAAGTCAGTGCTATATGCTTGATAATTTTTCTTGGCGGAAGCTTTGCGTTTTGTTAGCTAATAAAATATTAAGACTTGCTCTATTGTTTCATACAAACGCAGCTGCTGCCATTTTTTTTTTTTTTGTACATTGTAATGGATTATAAGATAACTAACAAACTAGTACTACTACTTAATTATTTATGTGGTGAAATGTTGTGTAAGAAAACTGGTATGACTGCACTGTATCCCTAAAATGTCTAGTTTGAACTTGCCATTTGTTAGCAACTGATTTCTTCATGGAAGCTTTGCGTTCAAATATTTCAACTCAGATCAGTGTTTCGTGTCTAATAATTCTGACACGAAACATCTAAATAATCTATCAAGCAGCTGTGTAATAAGTGAGATAATGTACATTCAGCCAAATAAAGATGTATATTATCCCTTACTTATTATAATCTTAATTCAAGTGATAAAGGATTTTGAAAGTCTGACAGTAATCAGTGTTGAACGCTACTGTAAGGTTAACTCTGCCTGGTTTAAATGTTTCAAAATGATTAACAGTTGAAAAAATTAGAAATTTAGAAAAGTAATCAAAAAGTAATTAAAAGTTACATTACTTTAATAAAGTAATTGAAAAGTTACACTACTTGTTACATTTTAAATCAAGTAACCTGTAATCTGTAACCTATTACATTTCCAAAGTAACATTCCCAACACTGGGTAGGTGAAATATTAGGCTAGATTCTAATATATGCTCGTATGTATCTTTACCACCTATTAACTTCTGTTTGTCAAAATATCGCACAATTTTTTGAAGAGAATGAGGCAATAGGTTGGCACAGACTCTAGTAATTTACACATTTTGCTTAGTTGAGAATCCTGGGTTTGCACTTATGTCAGGGTTGGATCAGTTACCAGGATGTGACCATATTGGAAATACTCGGATGTAAACAAAGGCACTGACTGAATGGTTAATGTACTAATGAATACCTTCTTCTGCTAATTTATGCTGTCTACACCACAAAAAACTGCCAAGTCATATAAAGAAGGACTTTGTAAGCAGAAAAGGGCATAATATTTTGACAAACTAAAGTTAATAGGAGGTAAAGAGATGTATGAGCAGTATAAATTAAGATATTAGCATAATATTTCACCTTCCTGAGCAGAAATGATGAGAACAAACAAATGTTATCAAGATTCTTGCCCTGGAAATCCTGTTTCAGTTTGGCCAACCACAAACACTTTGTGTTCCTCAGTTTTTGCACTCTTTTCCCTGATTTGTTATAACTTTTGGCAGTCTAAATGTTTTTCCTGGTCCAACCGATCAGTACAGCCGAAAAAAAAAAAGACAATAAATGATCATTTTCAGCAAATCGGCAAAATTTGCGAATCCGGTTCAGTGGCATTGTTTATGTTCAGTGTCGCCAATATGGCCAATTGATGACACATTCTCAATTTGCAGCTCTAATGTGATGCATTTAAAACTAGATACTTTTCATGTTATGGTATTCTTATGTTAGCAAATTAATCAAATTCGACTTACCCCGGTGCCGTCTCCAACCCAGGCCAGAGATACTGAGCCACTCAGGTCATTGAAGTTATACTGAAAAAGAGACAAAGATTGTAAGACTCCAGATAAACACTATAGTTAAAATTCTAGAGATGGATGATTTTAATAATCCCTGCCCCGCCAAAGTGAACTTGTGAAATTTTCTCTCCAAAAATAATCTGCATGAATCAAATGAAATTTGTATTGAAACAAAACAGGCCATTTTCATTAGCACCACCACCACATTTGGGCTCTAAAATCTCTTTTATTATAATATTGTTCTCTCTCTAACTCTCTCAGTCCTAATGCAGGTTTGTTTTCAGAGCGCTTCTGTGGTGAAACGAAACACCACAGGCTGTTTTTCAGTCTACAGGGATGAGATTGCAGCCTGGAATCAGACTAAAAATATAAAACAAGAAAAAAATAATAATAATGACTAAAAACAGGACTCCAAACCGCAGCTTTACATAACTAAAAATAAGAAACAATCAGTACAGAACAGAAAGCAGCCACACAAACACAACAAAAAAAACTTAAATGAGAAAAAAACTTGCTTTAAATGGATAGTTTACCAAAAAAACAAAAACAACAATTTGATAACTAGATAAAAAAGTTTATCAAGACAAACTTTAAGTTGGCTTGAGAAAGCCAGACCAGAAAGTTTTAAAAGTTTAAATAGCTTAAGAAGTTAAAGAAAAAACGTTTGATGGTTTTCAGTCTGAAATAGTTTAAAGTCTGAAGCTTAAAGTACTTTTAAAAGGTTAAAGTTTGAATTTTTTTAAGACAATACAGTCTCAGATAGATAGATGGATAGACAGAACAACAAAACCTGAATAGCATGTTGTTAGCATGTTACTAACATAATTAACATGTAACTAGCATGTTGTTAGAATAATTAGCAAGTTGCTAGCATGTTTTTAACATGATTAGCAAGTTGTTAGCATAATTAACAAGTTTCTAACAAGATTAACAGGTTCTAACATGTTGCTAGCATGGTTAGCAAGTTGTTAGCATGATTCTAGCATGTCTCTAGCATGATTAGCAAGTTGTTGACATGTTGCTAGCATGTTTTTAGCATGGCTAGCAAGATTCTGGCATGCTTCTATCATGGTTAGCAAGTTGTTAGCATGTTACTAGCATGTTTATCAAGTTGCCACCATGTTACTAACGTCTTTCTAGCATGACTGGAAAGTTGCTAGCATGTTTCTAGCATGATTAACAAGCTGCTAGCATGTTTCTAACATGATTAGCAAGTTGTTGACATGTTGTTAGCATGTTTTTTACCATGATTAACAAGATTCTAACATGTTTCTAACATGATTAGCAAGTTGCTTACATGTTTCTAGCATTATTAGCAAGTTGCTAGCATTTTTCTACAGATAGATATAGATAGCATGTTGTTAGCATGTTACTAACGTAATTAACATGTAACTAGCATGTTGTTATAATAATTAGCAAGTTGCTAACATGTTTTTTAACATGATCAGCAAGTTGCTAGCATAATTAGCAAGTTGTTAGCATGTTGCTAACATGTTTCTAGCATGATTAGCAATTTGTTAGCATGTTGCTACCATGATTAACAAGTTGCTAACATGTTTCTAGCATGATTAGCAAGTTGTTGACATGTTGCTAGCATGTTTTTGCATGATTTTGCATGAAATGTTGTGTAAGAAAACTGGTATGACTGCACTGTATCCCTAAAATGTCTAGTTTGAACTTGCCATTTGTTAGCAACTGATTTCTTCATGGAAGCTTTGCGTTCAAATATTTCAACTCAGATCAGTGTTTCGTGTCTAATAATTTTGACACGAAACATCTAAATAATCTATCAAGCAGCTGTGTAATAAGTGAGATAATGTACATTCAGCCAGTTGTTATCGCAAAATAAAGATGTATATTATCCCTTACTTATTATAATCTTAATTCAAGTGATAAAGGATTTTGAAAGTCTGACAGTAATCAGTGTTGAACGCTACTGTAAGGTTAACTCTGCCTGGTTTAAATGTTTCAAAATGATTAACAGTTGAAAAAATTAGCATGATTAACAAGTTGCTAACATGTTTCTAGCATGATTAGCAAGTTGTTGACATGTTGCTAGCATGTTTTTGCATGATTAGCAAGATTCTGGCATGTTTCTATCATTGTTAGCAAGTTGTTAGCATGTTACTAGCATGTTTCTAACATGTTTATCAAGTTGTTAGCATGTTTCTAGCATGTTTATCAAGTTGTTAGCATGTTACTAGTGTGTTTTAGCATGACTGGAAAGTTGCTAGCATGTTTCACGCATGATTAGCAAGCTGCTAGCATGTTTCTAACATGATTAGCAAGTTGTTGACATGTTGCTAACATGTTTTTACCATGATTAGCAAGATTTTAGCATGTTTCTAACATGATTAGCAAGTTGCTTACATGTTTCTTGCATTATTAGCAAGTTGCTAGCATTTTTCTAACATGATTAGCAAGTTGTTAGCATGTTGCCAGTATGATTAACAAGTTGCTAGCATGTTTCTAGCATGATTAGCAAGATGTTGACATGTTGCTAGCATGTTTTTATCATGATTAACAAGATTCTAGCATGATTATCAAGTTGCTAGCATGTTTCTAGCATGATTATCAAGTTGCTAGCATGTTGCTAGCATGGTTAACAAGTTGCTAGCATGATTCTAGCATGATTCTAGCATGATTAGCAAGTTGTTGACATGTTGCTAGCATGTTTTTAACATGATTAACAAGATTCTAGCATGATTATCAAGTTGCTAGCATGTTTCTAGCATGATTAGCAAGTTGCTAGCATGTTGCTAGGATGGTTAGCAAATTGTTAGCATGATTCTAGCATGTCTCTAGCATGATTAGCAAGTTGTTGACATGTTGCTAGCATGTTTTAACATGATTAACAAGATTCTAGCATGATTATCAAGTTGCTAGCATGTTTCTAGCATAATTATCAAGTTGCTAGCATGTTGTTAGAATGGTTAGCAACTTGTTAGCATGATTCTAGCATGATTAGCAAGTTGTTGACATGTTGCTAGCATGTTTTAACATGATTAACAAGATTCTAACATGATTATCAAGTTGCTAGCATGTTTCTAACATGATTATCAAGTTGCTAACATGTTGCTAGCATGGTTAGCAAGTTGTTAGCATGATTCTAGCATGATTAGCAAGATGATAGATTAGTTTGAATGAGTTTAAATGGATTAGAAATACAGTACTACTAATAATAATAATAAAAATAAGTTTAAATAGCATTTCAGTAATGTTATTCATATTGTTCCAAATCACAGGACCTTTGTTCATCTTCGGAACACAAATTAAGATATTTCTGATGACATCATTAAATAGTTCATGTGACATCAGCGGTTCAACCCTAATTTTATGAAGCTAATAGAATCCTTTTTGTGTCCAAAGAAAACAAAAATGATGTCATCCTCTTCTTGTCAATCTGTTTTCTTTGCACATAAAAAGTAGATGAACAAAGGTCTTATGGGTTTGTAACCACATGAGTGTGAGTAATCAATGATAGACAGAGTAATTAATTGACAGAGTAATTAACAACTGAAACATTAAAGAGACGCTTGATGTAGTTAAACTGATCAACAATTGGCTACACTTAAGCACTACATTTATGTTAGTAATGCCATTCAGTAGTGTAATAAAAGGCAAGTATGCAAACACATTCACGGTGCTTAATCAGAAAAATCCTGGTTATTCCAGGAAGAAAAACACAAGTGCTGGGATTTATCTTTCCACGGGGAAGTGGAACCATGTAACGACATGCACACAGAAACCACTGCTGATCCGACAGATGGCTGTGGCGATGTCAGCCGCCCCACACTGCTAGGGAATGTGTGTGTGTGTGTTTGTGTGTGTAAGGGCACATTTAAGAGGACAGGCCTGCTGTCAGTCGAGTGTGCAACCTCCCTTTCAGTTTCATTCGCTGGAATGCGAGACCCAGATGGTGTGTGTGTGTGTGTGTGTGTGTCCCACATTTTCATCTGCCTCAAACACGGAGAACAAGAGAGTAACTGATGTCCAAGAGATTGTGGGAGAGAAAAGGAGGGAAAAGAATAAAGAGAGTCCAAACACACATACACAGGCTCTGTTCCAAAAGCTAGTGAGATGCCTGGCTATTACTACATAGGCATTTGCCTCAGATATGGAAGCTTGGAAGTGGACGCTCTACATAGACAGTAATTCCTGCTTTGTTATGAGAAATGTACATAAAACCATTTCATAGAATTTGGTTAAAAGTAATGTTGTTGCCATTTAGAACAGACTTTATGTCAGAATTGTTCCTATGATGTCTTAAAATGGTGCCTATGCAGGCAGTTCACTATGTTTTGGAACAGAGCCACACATTCCTGGGGTTTTTTTATGTAATGGAGGAAAATAATGTGGTAACAAGGCTGTGTGTAAAATATGCTAAGCATTTAAGAAGTATTAAAAAAGTAATAAAGTTTTTTGTAATACAATGGGTTGAATATGAATGTTAACATAATGACAACGGGAATTAGTTTTAGAAATCTTTTTAGAAAGAACAGTGCAAAGTACTGTACAAGTAAACAATAAAATAAAACAAAAATCTGTTATAGGACTGGTGAAACCAAATAAATAAATAAATAAATATGAAATAAAATAAATAAAAGAGTAAGTAAACTTCTACATCGAGTAGGACAGCTCCAATCAAATGAAAATGTAAATAATAATTAAATTAAAATAAATTAAACTAAATTAAATTTGTTAAAATTAAATTAAATTAAAATCTGTTGTCAAACTAGTAAAATCAGATAAAAAAAAAATAATTATTAAAAAATACTAATAAAATAAAATGAAATAAAATAAATAAAAAAGTAAAGTCAAATCTTACCTCAAACAGGACAGGTTCAATAGGATGAAAAAAAAAAAAAAAAAAAAAAAAAAAAATATATATATATATATATATATATATATATATATAAATAAACAAATAAATAAATTAAATTAAATAAAATGTGTTGCAAAACATCAAACAGGACAGGTGCAATAAAAGAATAAAATAAAATAAAATAATAAAATTGAATTAAATTAAAAAGTTAAGTAAAATCTTTCATTGAACATCGGATAAAAATTTAAAAAATAAAATAAAATACAAAATAAAATTAAAAAAATCTGTTGTCAAATCTCTTGACCGGTAAAACCAGATACAAAAATAATAATAAAATAAAATAAATAAGTAATGTAAAATTTTACAACAAACAGGACAGGTCCAATTGAATGAAAATTTAAATAAATAAATAAATTCTGTTACAAAACATCAAACAGGACAGGTGCATTTAGATGAAAAAAAGAGGGGAAACATTTTAAATAAAATAAAATAAAATAAAAAATAATATAAAATAACAATCTTTTATGAAATGTCAAACAGAACTGGTAAAACCAGATTAAAAATAGATGAAAAAATGGGACAAAATAATTAAATAATAAAATAACATTTAAAAAATTTATTTCATGGAATAGTGTTACAATCAGTAAAGCTTTATTAATGTCTTAAAATGCTGTAGGAAGCTCACTGGGTTTTGGAAGAAAAACCATGCACACAACTGGAATAAGAAAAGAAAAAAAAAAATCTGATATGTGGGGGCAACACCCAATCCACACATTCTGATCCATTTTGAGCATCTCATCTACTATTTTACGGTCCATATGGACATGTTTGTCTAAGGCGGCCTCTACCGTACTCCTTTCTATGGATCACATCCTCTCTGCATTTCTGCAATTCCACCCAAACCTCTTGGGATCAATGACCATGTCATAGAATACTCCATTTCTCACTTCTACTCAGTGATGACATCGTCTCACAATTTTGACATTTTTTTTTTTTTCTTAAAAAGCAGCCATACTTGGTCCAGGGAAGGAAAAGAACCACAGCATTTTTGAAACTTGCTAGCGTCCAGGCCCAATGGAAATTTGCACTCTTACAATCCAAAGTGTGAACAAAAGTTTCCATGTTACCAACCCAGCCAATGTCCATCTGATGCAACCCACCTCAATACACCCCCTCAATGGTACGAGTGTTCCAGAATAGCAAGAACGAGTCGTCTAAAACACCTGCACAAACTCAAGGGCCAGTGTTCCTTCTTAATAATGTGTCTTTGAATAATGACTACAGTGGTTGCCTCTCCATTCCTTGCCATATTTAAACCAGAAGGAAAGAAACATGCTGACATCCCTGTCCTGGCCAATAAAACAGGCTTGCCAAGAATTGCCTGCACCACGCCAACAAGTCTTCGCAAATGGAGGATTAAAGGGTGATGAGAAGACACTGAGCATACAACGTTCCTTCAGTTTAAAGACGACCAAAGAAAAACACATGACTCTAAACAAACTCTACGACTGTGTCCTGAATACACACTTGTTCACCTGTGAGTCCACAATTTGTTGATGTAATGCTTTCATGCTTTAATGACTTCATACTGGGGTTCCAGGATCTGCAGAAATGTAAGTAAATAATTAACTAACTAATCAACTAAATAAATAGAAATTGTAAATTATTATATTTTTCTGCTTTCTAAATATTGGTAAATGAATGAAAAAAAGGAAGAAGAAAAAGAAAATTCATTATAGTAATAATATTAAAAGATTCATTCATAAGATTCATATTAATAATACTAAGATATTATATCATTTTATTAATTATATTTATGGGTAGAAGTTATGTACAGATATTGTACATACATACATACACACACATATATATATATATATATATATATATATATTCATCAGATTATTATATTTTACAGTACTATATATCATTATATTAGTTACATATATTAATTATGTGTTGAATTATTATACATATGTAAAATAAAATTGGTTGCGAAACATCAAATAAGACGTAAAACTATTTAAAATAAAAAACACAATTTAAAATAAAATACTAAAATAATTTTTAAAAAAATACAAAAAAAAGTATACTAAAATAAAAGTAAAAGTAAAGTAAAGTAAAGTAAAATCTTACATCTAACAGGACAGGTACAACCAGATGAAAACGTAAAAAAATAAATAAAATAAAATAAATCTGTTGCAAAACAAAGTAGTATAAATAAATAAATAAATAAAATAAAATGCATAATAATATTAAAAAAGTCTTACATCAAACACGACAGTAAAATAAAACAGAATAAAATAAAATAAAAAAATAAAATAAAATAAAATAAAATAAAAAAATCTGCTGCAAAATATCAAATACGACATGTAAAACTAGATTTAAAATAAAACAAAATAAATAAAATAAAACAAAATAAGTAAAGTAAAGTAAAGAAGAAAAAAAAAAACTTACATCAAACAGGAAAAAGAAGAAAAACCAGGTCTAACCAGATGAAAATGTAAAAAATAAAAGAAAATAAATATGTTACAAAACATCAAATAAAGACAAGTAAAACTAGATTTAAAATGAAATAAAAAAATAAAATTAAATAAAAAGTCTATTTCAAAACACTGAAAATGCAATCAGCATGATAATTAGCAAAAATAAAATAAAAGTAAAGTAAAATAAAATAAAATAATATACAGTAAAATAAAATCTTACATCAAACAGATTAAATTGATTAATTTTTCAGATTAAATTCAAAAAATAAAATAAACTTTTAAGTTATTTTCTATACATATTTGTATGTATGTATATTTGTCTATATGTATACACACACAAACATAATATATAATCAGCATATATAATATATAATCAGCATTCTGTATTTAAATTCTATTTAATTAGGCATATAATAATTTTTTGCTATTATTCAGAAAAATAAATTATTTATTTATTTAAACAGCTATAGCAGTTTTAACAAAACTTCTAAAAAAAAAAATCTACTTTAAAAGAGGGCATTACCAAAAATAAATAAATAAATAAATAACATAAACAAAACAAAAAACTGTGATAACTGTGACTGTATATTAAAGATATATTAAAATTCCTTAGCAATTCCTTAGTCCGGCCATGCTTACACAGGAATGCATCTACCGCACACTTCCGAGTATTTGCATGTGTGTTGGGGTGTAAGAGAGTATGTGTCTCGCCTAAGGCAATGGTACACAAACCTAATTGATTGTGTGGTAATCCTGGCCATGGAATCAGACTCTCTGACTCCCTAATGGTGAATCCCCCACCATTAAAGGTTTTGCACACCGGTCACAGGTCAGCGTGGATTACTACGTTCTGCTTTCACAAGTCGAGTAATACAATCACCTGATGACCCAATGGGGATATTTGGAGAGAAAATCCATCCTGCAGAGACAAATAATTAAAGCACGTCTGCTCCGCGAAGACTCAGACAGGCCACCTAGGCGAGGGGCCATGGGGCCCTCGAAAATCCTCCAGAACAATCACACAGCAGAGAGGCTTTTGCAAGAGAAATATCTGCTATGGTCTGAGCTCCACAAGTCCTCCAGTGGACGTTAAAAAATAAGGAACGTCATTCGGACTGCTATTCTGGCATCTCACCAAATTTCAGACAGAAAACAGGACAGAAAATGTTTTCTCTGTACATTCTCCTCCGGGAAAGGGTGAAGCCTGGATGTTTTTCCCTTGTGTCGAACTGGTACACAGTCTTTGAACCCCATGTCCAGCCAAAGGAAGCTTTAGACTTGATCCAAATGGCTTCACAGTCTGAAGACCAATAACAAACATGACTTCATCTCTAGACAGTACAAAAAAAAGTTTGAATTTAAGTTTAATAAGAGACGCGACTCAAGTCGGTCCCAAAATAAGTGCTATTTAGACAGGTGGGCAAACACATGAATCAAAAATGTGCACAAAAATATCCTGGAATCCGTGTTTTCTTAACTGGAAAGCCATGCCAAAATGGGTAAGAGGTCAGCAGTTCATTAGATGGAGCCGTGTTTGTGTTTTGGTTGGACTCACATAAATAACTCCCCACTGGCACAACTCAGATGTTAAACATCCAGAGCGGAGTCTCGAAAAGTCTTCCAGCCTCCAAAAGAGCATCTGAAATTATTCAAACACCTCATCCACAAAGCCATATGCGCAACGCTATAAGTTCACACAGGCTTCATTCGAAGAATCTACAGGCACTTGTTAAAAAGACTTTACTGTGAGCTTGTAAAGTTTCTAATTGCTCCGGCAGATCATAAATTCCATCAGGCAGAAGACGATCGGCAGCCAGTTTTCACGTCGGCCGACCGCAGAATCTTGCACAACACCGTGGTTGGTTCGTTTGTACATTTTGGACTGAAACAGATCTGGAACGTTATACTTCAGACATACCACTGTAAGCATCTTAATAAGATCATAAAAACACGCTTTACTAATAACTAATTATAACTCACTGAGTATATAGCTGGTGTTAAAGAAGTTCACTTCCAGGAAAACATTTACAGAGAACTTACTCACCCCCTTGTCATCCAAGATGTTCATGTTTTGAGGAAATGTTTTTCATGTTTTTTGAGGAAAACATTTCAGCATTTTTCTCCATACAGTTAAAACTTCCAAAATGTAGTTGAAATGCAGCTTCAAAGGACTCTAAATGATCTCAGCCAAGAAAGAAGGGTCTTATCTAGCAAAACAATTGGTCATTTTCTAAAAAAAATTATGTTGTATAACTTTTAACCTAAAGTGCTCGTCTTGTCTAGCTCTGTGTGAACTGTGTGTATTCCGGTTCATGACAGTTAGGGTATGTCGAAGAACTATCATCTGATTTTCTTCTCCAACTTCAAAATCATCCTACATCGCTGTTTTACCTTTTTTTGTAAAGGGCGTTTGACTTTTTTTGCATTTTCACTTTGTAAACACTGGGTTGGTCCTTCTGTAGCGATGTAGGATGATTTTGAACTTGGAGGAGAAAATGAGATGGGAGTTTTGAGACATACCCTAACTGTTTTGACCCGGATTACACAGAGTTCACACAGAGCTGGACAAGACGAGCATTTGAGGTTAAAAAGTATATAAACTGTCCATTTTTTTTAGAAAATAACCAATCGTTTTGCTAGATAAGACCATTCTTCCTCGGCTGGGATTGTTTAGAGCCCTTTGAAGCTGCATTTAAACTACATTTTGGAAGTTCAAACTCAGTGACACCCTAGAAGTAGAGCAATCCTGAAATGTTTTTCTCAAAAAACTTAATTTCTTTACAACTGAGGAAAGAAAGACGTGAACATCTTGGATGACAAGGGGGTGAGTAAATTATCTGTAAATTTTTGTTCTGGAAGTGAACTTCTTCTTTAACTGTGGTTTTGAAAATTTGATTTTATTGGAGTGGAAAAAATGCAATCACGTGAAACAGGTGAAAAAGACCAGTGTTTCCTCAAAATATTGAATGAGAAAAAAAACGCCACTATTAAAAAAATATAACATTAA
Source organism: Labeo rohita (assembly GCF_022985175.1). Classification (NCBI taxonomy): domain Eukaryota; kingdom Metazoa; phylum Chordata; class Actinopteri; order Cypriniformes; family Cyprinidae; genus Labeo; species Labeo rohita. The sequence goes on along the minus strand of NC_066879.1, from coordinate 18,151,370 downwards.
AAACGTTATACTCCCTAAAACGTGTAGTTGGTTTGATGGGTGGTAATTGAGAATGAATGGAGAAAAGTCATGTGACCAGTCATCGCAATATGATTGGATATGAGTGGTTATGATCGGCTGTGATTGGTTCATGCGATTAATCCCACCTCTTGTGTTCGTGCGCCTTCCACGTTCGCGAGTCAGTCTGAACAAACAATATAACGGTGTTAATGGAAAGGCTAATTGAAAAAGTAAGTAAACAACACACACACTTGGATATAACCACTTTGTTACGTCAAAATAAAACTTAAAATGGTTTAAAAACATGATCTGTGGGAGTTTTTAGTGAGTAATAAAGCTTGGTGAATTTTAAAGTAAATCTCCATGTTTGAGACAAATATTTACCAAGCTTTGATGACTGATGATCCGAAAAATTCAGAAATAGTTAAAAGTTAATTATTGAAAAGAATAGCTGAATATAAGTTCATAAATAAAATATATTGTTTAAATTGTTACTGCCTTTAATTATTATTTTGGAATTAATGTAAAATGATTAAAAACATTAACTTGATGAGATTCTTACTTGGCTTTAATAAACAGAATAATAATTACATTGTTAATGTAAAAAACATGAAATAGAATTGTTCTTTCTTTCTTTTTTTCTTGATAGTGTAAGTAATGTTTATTTAACCAAGGAAATGTGAAAAAATAATTTCAGAACACCACTGCTAGAGATCAGAACAATATACAGACTTTGTAAAGGAACGGTTCACCGAGAAATTAAAATTTGCTGAAAATGCACTCGTCCTCAGAAGTTTTGAGATGCAGATGAGCTTATTTCTTCATCTGTGAAATGCATCCACAGTGCTGAGATGTTGGAAGCATCATTGGAAAAGCACTAAATAAAGGGATAGTTCACACAAAAATTTAAACTCCATCATCATATACTCATCCTCAAATTGTTTTAAACATGTATGAGTTTCTTTCTTCTGTTAAACAAAAAAGACAACATTCTGAAGAATGTTGGTAACCAAAAACCTGACGGTAGCCACTGACTGCCTCTGTTTTTTATTTCCAAACTATGAAAGTCAATGGCTACCGTCAACCGTTTGATTACCAACATCCTTGGAACAAATTTGGAGAAATTTAGCATTACATCACTTCTGTACATATTTCTCTCCTGATTCAAACAAGACAATATTTTTCACAAAAGAAAGCAATATTTTGTATAGAAGACTAATATTTAATCCAAAAGCAATGATTTGAAGTTAAAAACATCTTAATGATGGATTTGTCTCAACAAAAATGCAGATTTTTAGTTCACAAGACATTAATTGTTGGACTGGAGTCGTGCGGATTACTTGTGGATTACTGTGATGTTTTTATCAGCTGTTTGGACTCTCATTCTGATGGCACCCATTCACTGTGGAGGATTTATTGGTGAGCAATTTATACAATGCTACATTTCTCCAAATCTGTTCTGAACAAGAAACAAACTCAACTACAATTCGGACGGCCTAAGGGTAAATACATTTTCAGCAAATCTTGATGTTTGGGTGACCAGTTGACACTCATTCTGATGGCACCCATTCACTGCAGAAGATCCATTGGTGAGCAAGTGATGCAATGTTGAATTTCTCCGAATCTGTTCCCATGAAGAAATAAACTCAACTACATATTGGATGACCTGAGGGTGAATACATTTTCAGCAAATCTTTGGGTGAACAAATCCTAGTGAAATGCTGATACACTAAAATTTCCAAAAACAAAAATATTCGGCCAAAACAGTTTTAGAGGGCTGAAATCATTAATATGTAATTAGCCCTTTCCCAATGACAAGTTTTGACTATTTCAGCATGTTTCATGCACACAGTGTAGATAAGCTAGAACGGGTAAACATCTAAGCAGTGTGGACGGATTTCGCAGTGACCAAAAATGATGGTAGATTAGCAATATGTAAATTTTTGGCTAAAAGTCTATTGTTTTACAAATGTTATATTGTTCAAAAAGCACTGTTGAGTGGTTTCAGTATACAAGATTTGAAATCTCCACTTCAAGAGCAGCCTTGAATAAATATTTTAAGGGTCAAAATAAAGATTCTGTATCAAAGCAGGCTCTGACCACTTTACATGTACTGTTGGCAGGAACTCAGTGGAAAAAACTACATGCAAGTTAATGTTCAAGACCATCCAAACAGGTGTTAAAAGGCCTGTCTGAATTCGGCAAGGAGATGTTTTTGAGACGCTGCCTTTGAATACTTCTCCCACTGCACTGTTGTCATGCCCCAAGCCTTTTCCCGTTTCAGAAACATTCCTTTCTTGGAGGAAACATTTCACTTCAACAGTCATTTATGCTGGACGGAATGTAAAAGGACGAGAGCCAAAAACACTGGCCATAAAAGAACTGGCTCTGTGTGCTTTCTTAACAACAACAACAGTCCTTCTCTATCAGCACTTAGACTAAACTCATGACTGATTGCTTTCTCCGAAAACAGAGTCAGTGTGCTCTGAATCCGGATAAACAGAGGATGCTTTTCATAGAACGGGACTGATATAAAAGATATAGATTGGCATACATGTAGCTTATCGTTTACCGATAACGCCTGCCCAGCGAGAGGTCAATCTAACTGCTGGTAACAAGTAACTGATGTGCTCGAGAGAGAGGGTTAGATAAGAGAGAAACTCAGAGAGGCAGCATGTTCACTGACTTCTTAGAGTTTAGTAATCAGTCATAGGCTGCTGTAATGAATGAGCTCTGACTGCATCTGGTTAAGCAGAATCACCTGACCCTGTGGCGTTCAAACATAAACACAAGAGAAACAGATCGCAGAGACATTACAGGCACATCAAGAGGATAAATGCATTTGTTCTCTTGGCATAAAGCTGAAATCTGTGGAATGTCTTAAAGGAACATCAAACAAAAACTCTGGCACGTCGAATTATAAGGTGATGCATGCTGAGTTTGTTTTTATGATATCTGGAAAACTTCACAAAAATAATTTTACTGAGTGCTGGTTTTGAAAAAAAGACAAAAAAATAACACTGGCTTGCTGAGAAAAGTGATGTAGGTACATTATTAGGTAATCTCAGATCAGGGGCCAGTAGTATGATCTCAGTTTTGTGATTTATGGTTCCTAGAAATTTAGGGAGAGCTTTCTAAGTAGAAAAAAAAATCATCCTCACTTCTCAAAAATGCTAAAATAAATAGTCTTAAATTTAATACACTAAATTTAATAAATTTAATTTAATACAAGTTAAAAAGTCATAACTTTTACATACACAAAGCTTTCACAAAAGATATATTATACTATATTAGTATAATGACTAGTAGATATCCTGACCTACCGTATGAGTGTTGTTTTTTAACGTAGATTCATAGCCGTGCAGTGCTTCACATTGATTTTGTGCGGATTCTTCACTTCTTTTCATCCTGCCATGGTCCGGCTGCTGTATATCTTTCAAACTGAGCAGATTTCGTGATTTGTGACTCTTTAAAAACATGGTTTGCTCACTCCTCCTGGACCTGCTGCTGGGTCTCTCTTCAAAGTCCTTGCATAGAGCCACTGAGAATAAAACAACCAAAACATAGCAGAATACGGTGCTCATGGTTTCCGTTTAATGTGCACAAAATTCTTCTGTCTAAATATTCATAAATAGCAGGTTTATTGGTAGCAGAACACAACGTGCAGTGTTTACACTCTGATGCATGTCTGTGGAGAAGCTGCTGCTCTCACTGCTAAACTCAGGGATTGTTCAAGATTAAGATGGGCGGGGCGTCCGTTAACCTCGCCCATTCGCATGAATATTAATTAAGTCGCGCGGACGTTGCCTGGTAACCCGTTCAATGGCGGTGGGTGTGCTTATAAATATCAATTACATTCGCGTCAGCATTCCAATTGAAAAGGCTCAATCATTAATATTAATGAGAAAAATAGCTCTGTAATTTACCATTGGCGGAGGCCCGGTTTATAAATGTTAATAGGAAAGCGTTCACTATAGTAGAAGTAGGTTAACCACGCCTCCTGCTGACCAACCTATCTTAAAAATCTCTCTTCCTACCGATTTAATGATAACAGAACTGACTACCATGTGTTATTATTTTTCCATTGCCTTGAGCTGCTGTGAAAAGTTTTACTTGATGGTTAGCATTAAATTATTGTAAGTTTATATAATTATTACATCATATCCATCACACCAAAAGCAGTTAATATTAATAGATATCACATTTAATTCCATTATATTGTTGCATATATAAAACACATTTAACTTATAAAATATTACATATAAGTTTTGTTTCTACACATTTCAAATGGTAAAACTTTAGTGTAGAATTAATAAGACAGATTTTTAGCCATTAATAAAATAAATATTAATAAAATACATAAAACAAAATGTTAAATAATTTGTATGTCATTATAAAAGTTTTTAAATATATATTTTTAGGTATTTAAATATATTTGTATATATATACACTTTTATAAATATATCATTTTTATTTAAATATATGCACATTTATATATATATATATATATATAAAATTATAAATATTTTTAAAAAGTACATATACACTTTTAAATATACTTTTATATGACTTGTAAAAATTAACATCTAATATCTCTCTCTCTCTATATATATAGAAGCAAATATTTTTTTGTAAATGATAAGTCACTTCCACACAAATGTATGAGGTTCACACTATTTAAAAACATATTAAGGCATAAAGAGGGCATATCATAAGAAATTATGTAATTTCTGCTGACATTTCTTGCAAAAGGTGATGCTGATGATATATTTATTAAAAAAATATATACTGAAATTTATATTAAGTTATATATCTACATGTAATTAATTTGGTGTACATATAAAACATATTTATAGCACATGATGCTAGAGGATACCTATAAATGTATATATGAAATTTCTTTTTAAATTATTTTTATTAGCCTATAAATGACTCATAAATAAAAGAAAAAAACCCACAAACATCAATTTTTTCAACAACAGTTTATTAACGCCGTGATTTGTAACAAAAAGACCCCCCTCATGTAATTCAACTACAAGATCCGCTGTTCTGTGCTTACACAGAACTTTAGAAATTTTGGGATTGACAGAAAAAAAAAGTATAAAGACACAATTCCTGTCTGAACAGGCAAACCGTAGGATGCAGCCAGAATATTACATATGCAATTGCTGTGTGGTGATTCACACAAAATTAGACTGGATTTTTCATATTGAACATCAGTCAGGCTTTGCAGAGCTCTGTTCAGCTCTAGATATCCTTGATGACATCCTCAAGCTCTTCTTTTGTGTACATGTGAAAGGTCTTGCCGGGCTCTATTGTGGCAAGCTGCAGGCAGAGACAAGGAAACTGTCAGAACTTCATATACTTTTAAATTGAATTATATTTCACATGACCATGTGAGGTTAAGCCCTTGTGTATTACCTCAATGTTAGTGGCATTGAGTTTCTCCTCCATCACTTGTTTCAGGATAGTGAGAGAAGACTTGATGGCATCCTTTAACGTCATGGACTGAAAGAGATAAATACAATTTATAAACATTTGGTGGGGAAAGGAAATGAGACCAGTGCTTGAAACTGGAATTTCTTTGGAAGCAATTAGATTTATGGGGAAGTCTTTTGGACACCGGCTGCTGCTTATTAGATTGCAGGATCACATGGGAGAGTCTGGTGACTAAAGTTACACTAGTAGAGGCATGACATACTGGAATGAGAAGATGGGTGGGGTAGATTTAAAAAAGGACTCTTATTTCCTAAGCACATGGCTCAATTTGCTGCTGTAGTATTCTCTTAGGAGAAACACTTTACTCTACCCTCTTAAAAATAACCTGGCTGTGGCATTATGGGTCAGATGGCTCAGTTAGAGCTTAGACTAGCTACATACACATGGACATGTGGAATTGATTTTGCATGATAGAAAAAAATACATGAAGTATTGTATTATAACAGGTTATCCAAAAATTAACATTTGTTGAAATCTCAGACCACCCAAGATGTAGATGGGTTTGTTTCTTCATCAGAACAGATTAAGAAATTTAGCATTACGTCGCTTGTTCACCAATGAATCCTCTGCAGTAGATGGGTGCCGAGTCCAAACAGCTGATAAAAACATCACAATAATCCACAAGTAATCCACACCACTCCAGTCTATCAATTAACATCCTGTGAGGTGAAAAGATGTGTGTTTGTCTGTCACCTCTGGTCAAAATACAACGCTTCCTCCAGTGAAAAAGTCTTTCTAACATTAAAACCAACCAAAATATTTGTTTAAAACTGTTTTGGGCATGTTTTTGCTTGTAAACAGTGCTTGATCTGTGTACATTTCTCTTTTCACAGGAGAAAGCAATGTTATGGACAGAGGACTTGTGTTTTAGCTGGAAGCAATGGTTTGAAGATAAAAAAAACAAAACAAAAAAAACTATTTGAATGAATTAGTTTATTACAAACGCACAGCTTTTCGCTTCATAAGATGTTAACTGATGGACTGGAGTGGCGTGGATTACTTGTGGATTATGGTGACATTTTTATCAGCTGTTTGGATTCTCATTCTGATGGCACCCATTTACTGCAGAGGATCTATTGGTGAGCAAATGTCATCTACATATTGGATGGCCTGAGGGTAAAAACATTTTTAGCAATGGATGAGTAGGAAAGTTTGTGCTGGCTCAAGGGATGCTGAGATGTGCATTTAAAGTAAGCATCGAAACTACTATTTCATCATTAACTTTACCATAAAACAATAAAAAGGAAATGCAGATGAAGCAGAAAAGTGGGTGAATGTACCTTGTGGTAAACCTCCTGCAGAGAGCTCTGAGCTCCTTCAGATGCTGAGCCGATAGCCCTGGCATCACACTGGACAAAAGTGCCTGAAGGATCCATGTGGTATCTGTTAAAAGAAATTTGGTGTGATTTATAACTATACAAACCAAACAAGTCTCTACGAGTACCTAATAAATTAAAACTTACAATTTTAATAAAGATTATAATGCTTCTGATATTGATTTCTAGTAGAGTTGCATCATTTGAGTGGAGGGAAAAAACACATTGTGATTTTACTAATAAAAAAAATTATAAAAGAAGTGCTGTGCTTGTGTCCCATGCACATATTTAATTAAATCACAGCCTTGGTGATTGGTAATAACTCCACTTAACTGTATCATGACATGGTTTTATTTAAATTAATAGTGCATCGCTAATTTTTTTGGTAATGCACATCATTCAGTAGGTTAAAACATCAGAAATAACTTAGAATTAAAATTCTGTCATTAATTACTCACCCTCAAGTCGTTTTAAACCCGTAAGACCTTAGTTCATCTTCGTTAAGATATTTTTGATGAAATCCAAGAGCTTTCTGTCACTGCTTAGACAGCAATGCAACTGACACGTTCAAGGCCCAGAAAGGTAGTAAGGACATTGATAAAATAGTCCATGTGACATCAGTGGTTCAATCATAACTTTATGAAGCTACGAGAATACTTTCTGTGTGCAAAAAAAGCTAAAATAACAACTTTATTCAACAATTTCTTCTCTTCTGGGTCACTCGACGCATTTTCACAGCTTCATAAAATTAAGGTTGAACCACTGATGTCACATGGAAAATTTTAATGATACCCCTACTACATTTTTGGGCCTTGAATGTGGTAGCTACAATGCTATCTATGCAGGGTCAGAAAGCTCTCAGTTTCGTCAAAAATATCTTAATTTGTGTTCTGAAGATGAACAAAAGGTATTACTGTTTTGGAACAACAGGAGTAATTAATGAAAAAAAAATTTATATATATATATATATATATTTTTTTTTTTTTTTTGCATGTTGCATGTTAACATTTAGCTAATAAAAAAAAGAATATATATATTATATATATATATATATATATATATATATATATATATATATATATATATATATATATATATATATATATATATATATTTATTTTATTAGCTAAATGTTACAAACAATACTAAAGACAGAGAGAGTGTACTTACAGCTGGGGACCTTTCTCATCCACACCTCCGAAAAGCAGAGCGACACCAAAAGGACGGCTCTAAAGATTAAAAAAAGGTGGATATTTGTAATCAAACTACAACCACAGAATATTGTCCTGGAGAGAATTGAAAGCCAGTGCAATAAATAGAAGTACGACGGTCATACCATAGCGCCAGGGTCAGCGTCCTCCTCTCCAAACTGCAGAGCGAGGTTAGACACAGCCTGCGTTACGCTCTCCACTGTCATCGTCTCATTGTAGGTAAACCAATGGTTCTGCAGAGACACGAGAATGCTCAAAATACACAGCATTTGGTGCAAGAACACTTTCTGTATGAATGAAACCCACTGAGTAATCACAGCATTGACAATACAGATTTAAGAAACATTCACTGACCTGTGTTTCCACTCTTGCTTTGTCAATAAGTGTTTTTGCATCAGCTATTAAGCCACTCATGGCACAGCCTGTATTAAAAAATGAACATGATAATTCACAACTAGCTTTATTACACTTATACACATGGAAAATGTGTTATTTTAAAGGGTCAGTTCACATAAAAATTAATTCTGTCATCAATTACTCATCTCATGCCAAACCATAAGATCTTTGTTCATCTTCAGAATGCAAATTAAGATATTTTTGATGAAATCCAAGTACTTTCTGACCCTGCATGGACAGCAACACAACTGACACGTTCAAGGCCCTAGCTTTGTTCATCTTCAGAATGCAAATTAAGATATTTTTGATGAAATCCAAGTACTTTCTGACCCTGCATGGACAGCAACACAACTGACATGTTCAAGGCCCTGAAAGCTAGTAAGGACATTGATAAAATAGTCAATGTTTCCTTTGCACACAAAAAGTATTTTTGTAGCTTGGTTTAAACCACTGACATCACATGAACTTTTTTAACCATGTCCTTACGATCTTACCAGAATTTAAACATGTCAGTTGCGGTGCTGCCTACGTAGGGTCTGAAAGCGCTCGGATTTCATCAGTAATATCTTAATTTGTATTCTGAAGATAAACAGGGATTTTACGGTTTTATATTTATAATTTTCATTTTTTGGGTGAACTCTCTCTTTAAGCATTCATCTTACCAATATGAGTGTCAATCTCTACAATCTTTTCAATGCTGCTGGGCTCCATCAGAGGAGATGTTATTCTCTTCTCCACAGCGAGACACACTCCCTCCGCTGTCTGAATGCCAATGGCTGTGGACCCCAACTGGAAAAACCCACAAAAGCAAATAAAGTTAGCTCCAATATTCACTTACTACAACCTGAGAAAATATTTGACTTCTAATAGTGTTGCATATCAAATTAGCAGACATTTTAAACACATCTAGTAGTTAATTTGAGTAAAACTTCACGTATTATTACAAAAAAGGTCTACCTTAATGGCTTCAATGGCATATTCTACTTGAAAAAGCCTTCCCTCTGGTGAGAAAGTGTTCACTCCTCTGAAGACAGATAAAAATGTTAATATGATACAGTATATATGAATTCATATTTGTATTTTATTATACTTTAAAAAAAATTGTAGGCGTTAATGCAGTTATGGGATCGGAAACACAAAACTGAAAGTGAAAGTTTCAAGAAAAGTCCATGACAATGCACGCATTATTTTTTTCTTTTAAAAAAGATGTGTAAATATCCTAAAAATATATAGATATATGAGCAGCCACTGACAACACAAGCATGAAACGCAAATGACTGAAAGACATTCAAAGCAGTGAAAGCGTACAGAAAAGTTAACGGAAAGTTTCTTCATCTTACCTGTCATATTCTGATCTTGTCAGGAACATTTTGAAATGCAAATCTGTAAAAATCAACAAGAACAGACTTAGACTATCTAACTTTAATGTAGTGAGTTAGCACAAAAAACAACAGCTTGCTATGTAGGCGCGATCTTAGCATTGAAGTTCACAACCAATTAACACCGTCATCGCTTAGCCTGATTTGACGATTTCTAGACAAAAGGCGGGGCTAAGAATGAACTGTGCATTTGATTGGTCGAACCATCCTTCACTCAATGACACGGCATGTTTTACTTACTAATTCAAGTCATTCTTAGATAAGCTCTTTAGTAATACTTTCAGCGTACATGTACTTTTTTTAAACTCTCAAATGCATTAATAAGTAGTTTTCCCATAAGGTTTTTATCCGTTTTGTTCTTTATTTTGGCAAAAACCATGTGAGAACACAAACACATGAGCATCTAACGTTAGCTAACCGGTTTACTACTAAATAAACAGCACACGGGCCGTAAAAAACTTTATACAATATACTCTGTTGTTTCAAATGCTTTCGTCTGCTGAGCTGTGGTTTACTGCAGTATGGCACAACATAATAAGTATTTATTATGAATTACTTACCTTCTGCAGTGGAGGGTGAGTTTGCTAGTTTCAACAGTACAGGAAGTGTTCATACATAATCGCCCGACAAAAGCATTTCGTTTCAACTTAGGTTCCTACCCTGCGCGCTGCAAACAATGGCAAATCTAGGCTATAATTCTCTTAATCAAGAAATTTCAAGTAATTTAGAGAGTTTTAAGGCATTTCTATTTTTTTTTCAGTTGCGCTAAGGTTTTCAAATAATTTGCCATAACATTTAGAGCCACTTTAAGGAAACTACATTAGTGTAAACAAGACGTGCCTATAATCAAAATATTATTACATATAATTCAATCTTGTGTGTATGCATGTATGCACTTAAAAAAAAAAACATTTTTAATGGGCAGGTGTATATAAACATTATAATTATTTTGGTAAAATTATATTATTATTGAAAACACATTTTAGGTTTTTGGTAAATTTGAGGGATTCGCTCCCTAATACATATTTTTATTTTCTTTTCAGTCCAATACCAAATACAGTATTGTCAATATTGTTAGATTAAATTTTAGGATATTATTATACAATATTCTGTGATATTTTTTTAGGATAAAATGGGTAAATATAGCCCATAATTTGAATTTATTTCTGTCATTGTTTAGCCTATTAATAACAAATAGTAAACATTTTGTTTATGTAATGTTTATTTTAAATGCACTGTAAGTGTACTAATAACACTTCCTTAATAAATTTCATATGCTCTACCAGTCAAAAGTTTCTGAACAGTACGATTTGTTTTTAAAAATGTCTCTTCTGCTTGCCAAGCCTGTGTTCATTTGAAGCACAGCAAAAACAGTAAAATTTTGAATTATTTTTACTATTATTTTTCTATTTGAATATATTTTAAAATGTCATTTATTCCTGTGATTTCAAAGATGAAAAGTTCAGAAGAACAGCATTTATCTGAAATAAAAATCTTTTGTAACATTATAAATGTCATTTCTATTTTTTCAGTTGCTCTAAGGTTTTCAAATAATTTGCCACAACATTTAGAGCCACTGTAAGGAAACTACATTTGTGTAAATAAAACGTGCCTATAATCAATTCAGTCTTGTGTGTATGCATGTGTGCACTTAAAAAAAAACATTTTTAATGGGCAGGTGTATATAAACATTATGATTATTTTGGTAAAATTATATTATTATTGAAAACACATTTTAGCTTTTTGGTAAATTTGAGCGATTCGCTCCCTAGTACATATATCTTTATTTTCTTTTCAGTCCAATACCAAATGCAGTATTGTCAATATTGTTATAAATTAAATTGAAAATATTTTAGGATATTATTATATAATATACTGAGATATTTTTTTTAGGATAAAATGGGTAAATATAGCCCATAATTTGAATTTATTTCTGTCATTGTTTAGCCTATTAATAACAAATAGTAAACATTTTGTTTATATAATGTTTATTTAAAATGCACCGTAAGTTTACTAATAACACTTGCTTAATAAATTTCATATGCACTGCCAGTCAAAAGTTTTTGAACAGTAAGATTTGTTTTTAAAAATGTCTCTTCTGCTCACCAAGCCTGTGTTTATTTGAAGTACAGCGAAAACAGTAAAATTTTGAATTATTTTTACTATTTAAAATAACCGTTTTCTATTTGAATATATTTTAAAATGTAATTTGTTTATGTGATTTCAAATATGAAAAGTTCAGAAGAACAGCATTTATCTGAAATAAAAATCTATTGTAACATTATAAATGTCTTTATCATCAATTTTGATCAATTAAAGCATCCTTGCTATATAAAAGAATTAATTTCTATATATTCTTTCCCAAATTAACATATGTGACCCTGGATCACAAAACCAGTCATAAGTGTCAATTTTTCAAAATTGAGATTTACACATCACCTGAAAGCTGAATAAATAAGCTTTCCATTGATGTATGGTTTGTTAGAATATGACAATATTTGGCCGAGATGCAACTATTTGAATACCTGGAATCTGAGGGTGCAAACAAATCAAAATATTGAGAAAATTGCCTTTAAAGTTGTCCAAATGAAGTTCTTAACAATGTACATTACTAATCAAAAATTAAGTTTTCATATATTTACATTAGGAATTTTACAAAAAATCTTCATGGAACATGATCTTTACTTCATTTCCTAATGATTTTTGCCCTAAAAGAAAAATCAATAATTTTGACCCATACAATGTATTTTTGGCTATTTCTACAAATATACCCCAGCGACTTAAGACCGGTTTTGTGGTCCAGGGTCACATATTAGAATGATTTCGGAAGGCTCATGTGACAGTACGCTATGCTGAAAATTCAGGTTTGATCACAGGAATAAATTACATTTTAAAATAGTAAGCAGTTATTTTAAATTGTACAAATATTTTAATTGTTTTTGCTGTACTTTGGATCAAATAAATGCAGGCCTGGTGAGCAGAAGAGACTTCTTTAAAAAACATTAAAAATCTTACTGGTAGCGTGTGTATGTAGCCTATTAACCATTTTATAAAAGCGTTGAAACAAAGCAGTTATCAACAACAAACTTCAAACTTTAGCTATTTAGGCCTATTTTCTGCATGTTTCTGGAGGGACCTGGCAACACCACAGCGAATTTCCGTGTGTATGTCACTTTAAGAGAAAGTTGAAATCACGTGTCTCACTGTAGAAAGTTTGACAAGTTAGTCGACATAAGTCCTCTGTTTTCCCGCTATCGAAAACCTTGAATGTCACTCCCTTGTATCTTCTTCCTCTGTTAATAACAACCTCGCACTCTAATCTGGGATCGAAGTCTTTCCTGTCAGCGACGATATAAAAACACACCCAAAACATGGAAATCGTGCAGGTAATAAACTAGCAACCGTTCGGTGAGCCTCGTCTTTTCCGCTGAGGCAAATCAAGTTGAGGATTTCGTCTTTATTTTCACTCTATTTACAGAAAATCATGTCGGGGTTTAGTCTGGATTTGGGACCAGTGAAAGAGCCACTGGGATTTATCCGAATCCTGGAATGGGTGAGTTTCTGCGATCACTCAACAGATCCAAATGTCACATTGTGTCTCTGATAGCGCGTTCGTTATGCTAATTGACAGATAACGTTAGTTGAAAATGTCTTTAAACACTGTATTATGTGAGATTCATGCACCTTACACGATAACACAAACACGTTTTAGTCACATATGGTAATGTTTTGTAAATAACAGGCAACACCCATGTCAAAATAGTGGATTAAAAGTGCTATGTTATCCACTGTTAAGGTCACCTAAACGTATAGACGCTTTTAGGTGTGCCATCTGATAGGATATATGCCGTAGAAATCTTCTCAGGCATACAAATGCATGCAAATTTATACAAGTCCTGCCTTGCTCACAGTCCCTTGAGAATTAAATGTTTACATTGCCAACTGTAGGAGCGACCAAGATCGTCCTGTTTGTCACATGCGCATTAAGAGTCTCCTATGGTGGACTTTAGTCTAATACTAAATATACCACTGCAAACAATGGCAAATCTAGGCTATAAAACACACCTATCTTCAGCGCTCTCAAACTGATGTGGGTAACTAGGCCTGGAGTTCATTAACCTACTAAGAAATCAGGCTGGATATAAAATTAACGTTTTTATGTCAGTCTTATCTGATTTACGTACTATAAAATTAAGTTTTAATCAATCTAGAATAGATCTATAACAGAATAAAACTTTCTTCAGAAGGGAATCTCCGCTACCTCGGCTTGCGAGCTATATATATTTGTTTGTCCTCGTATTTAGTCGTAGACTAGACTGAAATTCGATCCAGTTGGTCTAATATAGTTTAGAAGTCCGGAAGTAGAAGCTAACTGCCGCAAATTTCAGTGTTGATATGTGAAACTATACCTACTCGCTGGCGTAAATATCCAACGGCACTGAAAAGCAGCCAAGATCATTTTTAGAAGTGATGTTGTACGTACAGATACAGAAACGAACCCCAGCTGCAGTTGCTTAAATAGCATGTAATTTATTAGATGTTCACTAACTAGGTATCCCATTGAGCAGGCCACTGGTCCTTTAAATGGTGTCTAGGCCTCAGTTTTTTAGTTATGTATCTCACCAGGTGGGTCTAAGTGTGTTTCGTTCTTGCATATGTAAATATTTGCACTTTGCACACAATTTTGGCCTTGTATAATGATCTTGCAAGTCATTGTAATTTGCGAACATGCAAGGCGTTAGACAAAAGATAAGGTGCAATTTAACACAATAGTGTGTTGTTTTGAATCCTTTGTTTGGAGGTAGTGGAATTGCTGCAATTTAATCCTGACTGCAAAGGTGCTGGTTATACGTGGGGACACATTTCATCACAAACTCACTGGAAATAATCCCAGACAATGCAAACTTGAAGTTCGAGATAATATGAGGTGTAAATGAAGCTGTTATCTCTAGGTTATACCAGCTAAACCCTTGTTCCTCGTTTACCTAGTAGCAAATACATTACTACTATGCTGATTTTGGTGGCCCAAAACATGCTACTATTTGTTTTAATAAATAGAAAACTTATAAGAAACTTTGGTTAAAGTTAGTGGAAAAAATCCCCTTTTTTCTGTGTGTTATCTGCGTGTATGCTTACCTTAAACTTAGTAGTGTATCTCGGTTTGCACAAAATTATTTAACTGCACAATTGTTTTTAACATTGTGATAATAACAAAAAATATTTTTTCAGGAGAAATAAGCATATTAGAATGATTTCTGAATCATGTGACCTTGAAGACTGGAGTAATGATGCTGAAAATTCAGCTTTGTATTAAATGTAATAAATGACAGCTGAGGTCAAAAGTTTACGGACATACAAAATTTATGTTATTCATACAAAATGCATGTTATTTTTTCTTTATGTACTGACCTGAATAAGATATTTCACATAAAAGAAGTTTACATATAGTCCACAAGACAAAATAATAGCTGAATTTATAAAAATGACCCTGTTCAAAAGTTTACATACACTTGATGCTTAATACTGTGTTGTTACCTGAATGATCCACAGCTGTGTTTTTTCGTTTAGTGATAGTTGTTTATGAGTCCCTTGTTTGTCCTGAACAGTTAAACTGCCCGCTGTTCTTCAGAAAAAATCCTTCAGGTCCCACAAAATCTTTGTTTTTGTTTTTTTAGCATGTTTGTGTATTTGAACCTTTTCCAATAATGACTGTACGATTTTTTTTTTTTTTTTTTTTTTTCACACCGAGGACAACTGAGGTGACTCATGGACAACTGACTCATATGCAACTATTACAGAAGGTTTAAACTCTCGCTGATGCTCCAGAAGGAAACACAATGTATTAAGAGCCGGGGTGTAAAGAGTTTTTGAATTATTTTGGTAAAATAATTAACATTTTGCAGATTCTGCAAGGTGTATGTAAACTTTTGACCTCAACTGTACATTTGAAAATATATTAAAATAGAAATCAGTCATTTAAAATTGTAAAAATATTTCATAATGTTATAGTTTTTACTGTATTTTTTTTAACAAGCATAAGAGACATAAAAAAACATTTAAAAAAAAAAACAAAATTATTTCAAACCGACAGTTTAAATTTGTGCTTCTTTAAAGGGATAGTTCACTGAATAATGAAAATTACTATTGTTATTAATTACTCTCCTATAGATCGTTCCAAACCCTTAAGACCTTTCATTGTTGGAACGCAAATTGCGATATATTTAATGAAATCTGAGAGCTTTCTGACCCTGTATAGACAGTAATGGAACTGATACGTTCAAGTCCCAGAAAGGTAGGTAGGTTCAGGTTCTCCTGATCACACGTGAAAGAGAGGAAATTGTTAAATAAAGTCGTTATTTTTGCTTTCTTTGTGCACAAAAAGTAATCTCATAGCCTTATCAAATAACGGTTGTCACATGGACTATTTTAATTATGTCCTTACTACTTTTCTGGGCCTTGGATGTGTCAGTTGCATTGCTCTTTATGTCAGAAAGCTCACGGATTTCATCAAAAATATCTTAATTTGTGTTCAGAAGATGAACGAAGGTCTTATGACATGAGGGTGAGTAATCAATTACAGAATTTTTATTTTTGGGTGAACTGTCCCTTTAAGGTGTAGCAAGTTTGCTGTTAGTTGCATGAAGGTGCTTTGATGTGTAGGAGGATATGGTTTATAAGCCTTCGTAAGCATTTTTTTCTCAAGAATGTCCTGAATTGCATAAAACCCGAGGAAACAGGCGGTTTGACACACTATTTACTTGTGAAGCAAGAATGTCAGCCACTCCCTTTCAAAATCAGCATGAGTCCACAGTGATGTTTTTGCTTTTAACCACCACAACCCAGATCTCCCAGCAACAATGGAGAGGAAGTAGTGGTCACTAACAGGTGAACCGACCTCTGATCATGTTGACAGTGGTGGCAGGGACGGTTCATTCACACAAAGGCGCTCTTGAATAGTCACTTGCTTCGTGTAGGTGTGCATTCCAGCGTGAACGTGGCATCGGCCCACCATGTGGTTCTGTTTGGTGCCAGGCACCCTTAGTTGGCCCGCTGTGCTTCTCCGCGCCAAGCACCTGCACCGCACGCGCAACAGGAATGAAGCCAAAGTCTTGCCGGGGTGAAGATTGCACACCCACTCTTTAGAAAGCGGAGAGATTTTCTTGGCAGCAAAAATGTAGGGCTATTTTTAGAGTTATTTTGGGGTGCAATACAGACCAATGTGTCTCAGGATCAGATATCTGGTTTGAGGAAAGAAGAAAACAATCTAGCCTCTGTTGGAAGCACTTTTTTTTTTTTTTTGTGGGTGGTGTTTTGGTCAGATGTCAAATTGCCCATTAGAATAGTCTGAAAATGTACTAAAAATAGTGAAAAATTATGTTAATTATTATTGTTTTTGTTGTTGTTGTTGTTCACTGGAAAGAGAAAATATATGTACAGATAGCTCTGACATTTTCCTGACAAGTATCTGTCATATTTCACCCCAAAAATGTACTTGTAAAATTAAATGAATAATTCTGTTTTTAATAATGATATAAAATACATTTATTTTAAAGACATTATAAAATAATTACCAAAAATGTTAAAGAACATTAAGCTTAATTTTAGGACTATTATAATGTTTATTATCATGAGGATATTTTCATGACCATTTGATTTTTGCAAATCCCCCAAAATGTTTAGTATTACATTTATACGATTATAGTGTTTGTTTTATATTTTATTTTATATTTATATTTTAAATAGCTTTTATTTTTATCATTTCGGTTTTCATTTTAATTTATATACTAGTAATTTTATGTGCTTTTGTCATAATTTTGTTATGCTTTTGTCTCTTTTTATGCTTTTTTTTTTATTAGTAATATAATTTTGTTTTAGTCATTTTAGTACTTCAAATTTAATTTAGTTTAATTTAGTTGCAAAAGCTAATTTTTATTTTACTCTTTATTTCAGTTACTGAAAATAATTTTGAATAATTTTATGTTTAGTTAACAATTCACACACCACATCCCCAAAAATGTTTTTAATATTAAAAAGTACATTTATACTATTATAGTATTTGTTTTATGTTCTATTTTATATTTATAGTTTGCATTTTTATCTTTTCAGTTTTCATTTTAACTTGTATACTAGTAATTTTTTTGTGCTTTTATCATAATTTTGTCGTGCTTTAATATGTCATGCATTTTAGTACTTCAGCTTTTTTAACTTAGTTGCAAAAACGTTTGTTTTACTGTTTGTTTCAATTGCTGAAAATAATTTTTAATAATTGTATTTTTAGTTAAATCCCGAAAAGTGTTTTGTATTAAATTGTTATAGTATGTTGTATATTTTATATATTTTTTTAATAGCTTTTATTTTTATCATTTCAGTTTTCATTTTAATTTATATACTAGTACTTTTACATGCTTTTGTCATAATTTTGTCTTGCTTTTGTCTGTTTTGTGCTTTTTTTATTATTAGTTATATAATTTTATGTTTTAGCAATTTTAGTACTTCAACTTTTAACTTTTTTCAACTTGGTTGCAAAAAATATTTTTTACGTTTCACTGTATTTTATTTAAATTACTGAAAATTTTTAATAATTTTATATTTAGTTAACAACCACATTTTTCCCCAAGACATTTTTTCTTTAGATTCACCATGTTCAATAGCAGCATTTTGTAAATATAATTCTCACAAAGGATTCTGTTCTGGAGGGAAGTTCTGCATCCCACTATTGTTTCTCCTGTGTAACAGCAACTGATTCTCAGAAGACTCTTTATTGTTTCTTAAACAGGGGGTTCCACAGAGAGACTTCAGTAATCAAATAGTCCTTGGAATTTTTTTAATATGTAGCTTAAATGTAAAAGAAAGGTTGAACTTTAACTTGGTTGGAATATTTGTGCTTCATTTTCACTGACTCAGGCTACGGGCAGAGCTGTCTTAAAGTGACAGTTCACCCAAAAATGAAGAATGATTCTGTCATATAGTTTCAAATAATATGAGGGTGAACTGTCTGTTTAAGCATTTTCCTATTAGTTCTTTACAATTTGCTAAATCTAAGAGCTACAGTGTTCATCTGTTGCACTGTATGGCTCTTAAAACTATGGCTCTTACTTTTTCATGATTGCTATGGATCCTGTCACTTTTTCACAGCAAAACACCTTATAAAGAGAGGAAAGAATGGATCAGAGAACACTGAAAAAATGCCAGCAAAATCTATAAATCAGAGCTGTGCTACGGTAATTATTCTCACAAATGTCTGCGGAAGCCACTTCCTGTGTGGAAGTGGAGCGTTTGTAAAAGGAAAGCAGCGGACCACGCGCCAGGATTTGTGTGAGTCAGCGAGGGCAAAAGCGTTGAGGGATCATTTACAGATGTAGGGCTTGTCTGGATGAGGACAGCACTTTTACAATGATGTGATGTCAGCTACTGCCACACGCAAATGCTGAATTCATGTTTTTGAAGTTATATTTTTCTTTGTCAAACTCTCAGTGACTGACTGCATTCGTTTGTTACATTTAATGTTTCAGAAACTTACATCTTGATTCTTGACTTAATTTTTAAATCTGACAGAAAGAATTTTGACTGATTAATACAATTAATTAAACGGTTTAAAAGATCATTTAATTTTTTTTCAGTAATTTAGCAAAATATTTTAAAATGTTTGCTGGATGGTTAAAATAAAATAAAAGAGAAAAAAGAGAGAAAAAATTGTGTAGGCCTGTAATGTTAAGTCGCATTTTATTACTACATTCAGAAATAGACCTGATGCTGACACAAAATGTTTACAGATATTATAAACACAGGCTGTGCTATTTTAGTTCCCTTCACTCCACACAAAAAATCCTTTCAATTTAATAGTATTCAGAAAAGAACAAGAATGAAAAATACAAGAAGCTAGGCTTTATAAACGACAAGCCTAAACTAATTACTTTTGGCTAAACTAAAAAAAGCTAAACTAAAACTAACGTTAAGTCTCTCATATGTCACAATTCCAAATATTTCCGTAATATTATTTATTATGTAAACCTGGTTTTGTATTTCACTCACATTCCAATATCCACATAAATTTATTTGTGTACATTCACAATAAAAACAAAACTTTGTGCTTTTGTAAAATAAAGAAAAATAGGATGCCTCTTTTTAGCGGTCTTCCTTTCGTGCAGCACAATAATAAACCAAAACTCTGTATGCTAGCTACTTGTTGCACAGTTTTTTCTTTCATTTTGTTAATTAAGTAAAAATATTTATTGTATAAGCCTATTGATTCATTATATATAGCCTAGCTTTATTATGTTTCTTGACGGTTAATGGTTAGTAATCGATTAACAAGCGTCGGCTGTCGGTTAGAAAAACCAAAATGAACATCCCTATCCAGATCCTATTGTATATGTGGTTAAAATAGAATTCAGTTATATAATATATATTGATTACACAAAGTGCTTACAACACACAATTGCTGAAAATATTCATTTTATTCGTTTACTCAGAACAGTACATTTCGCACAAACCTAAAACTATGCAATTAAAAAATGTGATGTTTAACTAAAATAATTTTTCGTTTAGTTAAATTTGATGTACTAAAGTAACTAAAACTGAAATAAAAATGAATAAAAAAAGAAAATACAAAAAAACACAGCAATTCAAAATATTAATGAAAGCTATCTCAATGATACTAAAATAATGCTGTTTCAGTGCTGATAATATGGAAACACCCAAACACGCCGACTGATACAGGACAACAGTTTTATAATGGTTTCATAGAAAATGCTATTTCCTAGATGTCTAATTATCATAATTATTGTGTTTTTAGGTGTTCACCATCTGTGCCTTTGCCACCACTGGTGGTTATGTCGGATCCAGTGTGTTCACTCTTGATTGTGAAGGAAAAAAAGATGATGTTACTGCTCATTTTGGTTATCCTTTTAGGTAAAACATCCAGATTTCTATTACAAATAATTTCTATTTTTTTTTTTTTTTTTTTTTGTCATTTTTTTTAAGAGTTAAAATGCTGTCCTGCTTTTAGTCCTGCAATGAGTAATCCATATGCATGTTAATTGATGAAAGTGAATGTTATAGTTTTGTAACCAGAGTGACGATAAATTTAGCCCTATTTAACATATGACTTCTGCTTATTAGGCTTCCGAGTCAGCCGTATGAGATTATACACTGCAATCACAGCAAGAACATGACTTACCTGCAGGGAGATTTCTCCTCCTCGGCTGAGTTCTTTGTCTGTGTGGGCGTCTTTGGCTTCTTGTACTGTACTTTCACCATCATCCTGTACTTGGGCTACCAGCAGGTTTACAGGGAGTCTAACCGTGGCCCGGTCATTGTGAGTCATTGCTCGTTTTTTATTCGGAAATATTGTTGAGATTATATGAATGTCATTAAAATCATTTTTTTTGTATTTTGAGTGTTTTTCTTTTCAGTAGTCGTCTTATTGAAATGTTTTATATGGCCATACATATGGTTGCAATTGAGAGGGGGGGGTCATCTTGACAGCCACTATCAGAATAATATAATTTTCTCCTACCATTTCCATGATCAAGGATTGATATCCCAAACTTTCCTTTGTTTCCTCTCTAGGATCTGTTTGTGACTGCGATCTTTGCTTTCTTGTGGCTGGTTTGCTCCTCAGCCTGGGGAAAAGGTTTAACAGATGTCAAATACGCTACGAATCCTGACAGGCTAATAGAGGCATGTCTGCCTGATAAGTGTACGGTAAAGACCTATCCTTCAATGGGTCGTCTCAATGCTTCTGTGGTACGTACAAATACTGTTAGTTTTGCTCTCATTTCTTAAAATTAAGCCTGGTTAATATCTAGAACATTTCATTGGTCAATATTTGTTTTATATATGTATACATTGTGTGGTTCACATGTCCTAACATTGCTCTGAGGCAGGTCAACTTTACTGCTATTTGGATTTGTACTAACCTACAAACTAATTATTTGATAAATTGTGGATGAATGTTTAATCCTATAAAGTCTACTTGTTATAAGGCTTTTAAATGATCAAAGCTTTGCTGAAAAATCTGTTGCACACTATTTACTACATGCCTTTTGTTGGGAGATATAGCGTGACAACTGATATTTCTGTGCATTTTATATACAGTTGAAGTCAAAAGTTTACATACACCTTGCAGAATCTGCAAAATGTTAATTATTTTACCAAAATAAGAGGAATCATACAAAATGGATGTTATTTTTTGTTTACTACTGAACTGAATAAGATATTTCACATAAAAAATGATAACAAATAGTCCACAAGAGAAAATAATTTATAAAAATGACCCTGTTCAAAAGTTTACATAAGCTTGATTCTTAATACTGGGTTATTACCTGAATGATCCACAGCTGTTTTTTTTTTATGATAGTTGTTCATGAGTCCCTTGTTTGTCCTGAACTTGTTTGTTCTTCAGACAAATCCTTCAGGTCCCACAGACTCCTTCTAACCCTTTCCAACAATGACTGAATGATTTTGAGATCCATCTTTTCACACTGAAGACAACTGAGGGACTTATATGCAACTATTACAGAAGGTTCAAATGCTCACTGATGCTCCAGAAGGAAACACAATGCATAAAGAGCTGGGGGGTGAAAACTTTTGAAATTTGAAGATCAGGGTAAATTTCACTTATTTTGTCTTCTGGGAAACATCTTCTGTAGCTTTGGAAGAGCAGTACTAAATGAAAAAAATATTATATTTAGGTAAAATAAGAAAAATGTGCACGCCTTCATGCTGTTCAAAAGTTTTCACACCCCGTCCCCCTGGCTCTTAGTGCACTGTTTTTCCCTTCTGGAGCATCAGTGAGTGTTTGAACCTTCTGTAATAGTTGCATATGAGTCCCTCAGTTGTCCTCAGTGTGAAAAGACAGATCTCATAATCATACAGTCACTGTTGGAAAGGGTTCAAATGTACAAAAATGCTAAAAAACCAAAGAAGTTGAGGAACCTGAAGGATTTTTCTGAAGAATCTGTGGATCATTCAGGTAACAACACAGTAAAAATAATCTCACTGATCTGTGGGAGAAAAGTGTGGTACGTTGTGTTGACATCTTTCTCCATCTAATAGTTTATTTGTAAGTAAATGAGCATTTCAGAAATGAGCAGTTGAAGAACTACATCTGTTTTTCTCCGTTTTGCATCTTCTAGCTCTTTGGATTCCTAAACCTGATATTGTGGGCAGGAAACTGCTGGTTCATCTACAAGGAGACTCCGTTTCACAAGCCGCCCAATGTAGAGGAAGGAGTTTCCACCTCCTAATCAGACAAGACAGGCTCCATCCTCTCCTCTCCACTGGTTCATAAATCAGAGGACGTCACCATTCGTTCATGTCCACACATTGAAAAGAAACTACATCTTTGATATGCAAAAGCTTCGTTTCTAGCATCATGCATTGCAGTTCACTATATTATAAATGCTATAAGCTGAATTCATTTTTTATTTTAGTGTCTGATGGCACTGTCAGAAGCTAATTTTGTCAAGCAGGTAAAAAAAGAAACCAAATTTTTTAGATCAGTGGCATTTCAATTGCAACATACAAGTGAACTTATTCTAGGTTATTGATGTTTTGTCATTGTTATTCATTTGTCTAATTTGATCTAAAGATGACCTGCATTTCATTTAATACTAAATATCCACTACAATCAGACCTCATGAGAGAAATTGCATTTGAAAGCTCTTATGTAAAATATCTCTGAGCACTTAAAAGACTAGCACACTGATATCTAGCTTGTCTTTCCTTGTAGTTTTTAAAAACTATTTATTGGTTTAAGTGCCTTTTCATTTACGTTCATGATAGGATGTTTTTCCTCAGCCACATCTGAGTCACCTTACATTTGTCAGGGAAGGTCAAACGGAAAAATTCGTCTTAGTTGCAGCCATAAATCCTGTGATATTTCATCTGTAACCTTTATTTTAAATGTTTGTGTGAATTCTCTGAGTTGACTCTTTTTGACGTGGTATTTGGTTATAAATTACTACGCCAAAGGCCATATATCATTTTCTGTCAGGAAAAATGTTAACTATTCAACACTAGTCATTGTTCAACAGAAGGAAACACTTGTTAGATTATTTTTTCTACTGTTTGGAGTAGTAATGTTGTCATTATTTGTATTTGGCTGGCTGTTATTTGACTTTACACTGTAAATGAAGCATCTGTATCACATGGGTTGATGTTTGTATATTTACAGAAAGAGCATTTAATTTTGTGCATCTGTGGCATGTTTTACCATCTTATTTTTTACGGAAAGAACTGTTTGTGGGGGATTGTATTTAGTTGAATTCTAAAAATAGAATAATTGTTCAATAACAGTGATTGTCTGTGTGACTTTTATGTTTGATTATTGATTATTTGTTTAATTCTAAATTGGCAGTTTTTTTTATTAAACCCCTAAAGTAGTTTTAATCGTAAGATCAAACTTTCGCCTTCAATATGAATATTCAGTGCCACGTCTAAACTTTAACATAGCTATAAAAGGTAGACTTAAACACGTTAAATTATTAATATAAAGGTTTATGGAAAAGTAGCTTGTGTTTAATAGTGATTATAAAGAGGTTAAAAGTGCCATTTAAAAATCAGTCTTTCTTCAAGTCATATATTGACTTTTTTTTTGCAATTCTTGACTTTGGTTGTGACTTTTGGAAAATATAGGCCACATTTTTATGTTGTTGTTGTGTTTTATATCTCTGTGCTACGTTAAGAAGGAAATCGCCACGAAGGCTCTTGCAGTTTTGGTTAGTATTAAAAGAGGAGAGCTGTATATATATTTTGTTGCGTTTTATTTCCAAAAATCTGCTGTTTACTACATAACCACTAGATGGTAGTATTGTAAACAATAAATGCGTAACTAAATCACAGTGGTGTCAGATAAATGTTTCTTCTGGGCCGAAAATAGTGAAACAACACGCGTTAATATTAAACATATGCACTGCTTATTATTTAAAGCCTTGATTAAGGTAATAATTAAAACAACTACATCACAGAAAAAGTCGAAACATAAATGTATTTATCTGTATGACACACTAAGATTTTTGTTTTTTAAAGAAGTTTTTTCTGCTCACCAAGCCTGCATTTATTTGATCCAAAATACAACAAAAGCGGTAATATTGTAAAATATTTTTACTATTTAAAATAACTATTTGAATATATTTTAAAATGTAATTTATTCCTGTGATCATAGCAGAATTTTATTGAAATTATAGAAATTATTGAAATTAATTTAGCAAGGATGATTTAAATTGATCAAAAGTGATTATAAAGATTCTATTTCAGATAAATGCTGTTCTTCTGAACTTTTTATTCGTCAGAGAAACCTGATAAAATTCTCCTCAACTGTTTTCAACAATAATAAATATTTTTAAGCAGCAAAGCAGAATATTAGAATGATTTCTAAAGGATCATGTGACTGGAGTAATGATACTAAAATTCAAATAAATTACATTTAAAAAAATATTCAAATAGAAAACAGTTATTTTAAATAGTAAAAATATTTAAAAAATTTTGCTGTATTTTGGAACAAATAAATGCAGGTTTGTTGAGCAGAAGAGACAAAAAAAATCTAACTATTACTGTCCAAAACCTTGACTGGTGGTGTAAAAATGTCACAGCGCTTATAAAAAATGTGTATTTTATTTAAAGTCAAAGTAAAATATAGTTTCATAGTTTTAAATATATGTGAAGTTTCAATTTCAGTTTAATGCACTAAATCTGCTGTAAAGGGTTTGAACCGTCGTCCAATAAAAATAAATGTCAAATAAACTAAATATGTGACCCTGTCTTCACTTGCACAAGTATATTTGTAGCAATAGCCAAAAATTCATTGTATGGGTCAAAATGATCTCTATGCCAAAAATCATTAGTATATTAAGTAAAGATCATATTCCATTAAGATAATTTGTAAATATATCAAAACGTAATTTTTGTTTAGTAATATGCACGCTAAGAACTTCATTTGGACAACTTTTAAGGCGATTTTCTCAATATTTGTGGCACCCTCAGATTCCAGATTTTCAAATAGCTGTATTTTGGCCAAATATTGTCTTAACAAACCATCAATGTAAAGTTTATTTATTCAGCTTTTA
The DNA here is from genome assembly GCF_022985175.1 of Labeo rohita. Taxonomy (NCBI): domain Eukaryota; kingdom Metazoa; phylum Chordata; class Actinopteri; order Cypriniformes; family Cyprinidae; genus Labeo; species Labeo rohita. Next base: position 18,125,499 of record NC_066879.1, on the reverse strand, counting down.
GATGATGTATGAATGAAACAAGTGGCCCTTATGACTGGTTTTGTGGTTCAGGGGTACATATAAATAATGCAAATAAAATTAAGAACTGCATTAAAAATCTACATTTTTTATAACAAGTGCACGCGCACGCAGGTTCCCCCTCCGCCCGCGGGAGCGCGCAACGTGACGTCAGCGCCTTGCCGCGCAGTGATGATGGCGGTGCGTGAACGCGCAGTTAAAGTAATGGCTGCTCTGGAACGGCGGGTGCCTTGTCTCGATGATTTTTTGGGCCAAAGCTGGAGCGTCTGGACGGAAAGAGCCAACCTGACAGCATCGGAGGGTGAGTGAGCACTTCGTTGCCGGTATTTCTCGATCCACCAGCAAAAAGTGTCACGGATGTGCTTTATTTTTCGTGGAAAAGGCACGGCATCCCGAACCATGTTACCCAAACAAAGAACCTGCCGGGTCCTAGTGCCGGCCGGATTACGCGCTTGCGCTCTCTCTCTGATCAGTGTCGTCATAATAGAACGTGTTCCGTGTTCGTTTTGTCTGGAACTTCAAATGAAACAAACGCACTCAGTTTAAAACCACGAATCTGCTTTTGTCGGCGGCCACGTTAGCAAAGCAGTTCATAGAGTAGGGATCATTTGCAGGTAGTTTTTATTTTGGCCCCACCCACAGAAGAGCTTGTGCTTCACAGATGACCAGTTCATGGCACAGATTGCTTTTTACACTGAAAATCTTGTGGAATAAATCCTAAACAATTGATCTGATCTCACATTTTGTCTCTCATGAAACACCACATTGTGCATAATTCAAAGCTGGTCCCTTTTCTCACAGTTATGACTTCAAAAAATGGCCTGCAAGACTGTAACCACATATTCTGGACCACACTTTAGAAGAACCCATTATAGCACTGTTTATTGGAGGGCACACATCCTTCTTAATGTTTCTGTGGTTGTGGCACATTAAATTAGTGGGTTTAGAAGGTTGGATTTATATGAGATGCCCATTTGTGCCGTGCTGTTAAAGCATTGATGGTAATGCATGGAAACCTGTTCTTCTATAATGGTCATGTTTTATGTTCCCTTTCTAACGTAAACTTCCACCAACCATTGTTCACAGGGTCCGATGGAGACGAATTCAGCAAGAATGGCAAAAAAACGACGGAAACCATGACACTGAGGAAAGAGGGTAGGCGTTGTGTACTTTCCTCTTGATTTCAAGGGGACACGGGGGTATTAACACGAACCCACTTAGTGATGGACTGATATATGTGACCCTGGACCACGAAATCAGTCATGATGGGACATTATTTGGCTGAGATACAACTGTTTGACTATCTGGAATCAGAGGGTGCATAAAATTAAAATGTTGAGAAAATCGCCTTTAAAGTTGTCCAAATGAAGTTGTTAGCCATGCATATTACTAATCAAATTAAGGTTTGATTATATTTACTGTAGGAAATGTACAAAATAACTTAATGGAACATGATCTTCCTAATGATTTTTGGCATAAAAGAAAAATCGATCATTTTGACCCATACAGTTTACTTTTGGCAATTGCTACAAATATACCCATGCTACTTAATTAATTGGCCGATGTTTGGCTCTTTTGAGATTTTTGACATTAAAAACACTCTGGTTTCTCCTGTCAGGTCCAACTTGTATAAACAGCCTTATCAATGGATAATAAACATCATCTGTTGTGAAATTCAAGTTAATGTCATTTTTAAAATGTAATTTCTGTAGTTTAAGTTCAACAAAGCTATTATAACAATATCACTGAATGTCAATTCAGGTAAATTCGCCAGTTTAGTGCAGTTTATCTGAATTTAGGCCGTCGGCACCTTTGTCTTTACGTATTGGCCTTAGAGATTTAAATTACTGTATTGATCAACCTGTAAACCTGTTTTAACAAACTGTATTTTCCTTCTTTGTTGTAAAACACCTTTCAAATTTCTCTTAAAGGGTGTGATGATGATCACTGGAGTTGCTGTTTTTTCCAGTTATGCCAAAGAAAGTAGTCTTCAACCATTATTATTTTTTTTTTTGACCAGTACTGGTGTAATACCTTCCTCCGTATACATAATAGAATTTATATTTTGCAAATGAGACGTACCAAAGATTTCTGAATGCTTATTTTTAATGAATATAGTGATGTATAGCCTTTAATGTATCTTGTATGTAACCCTGGACCACAAAACCAGCTTTCCACTGATGTATGCTTTGTTAGGACAGGACAAAATATGCCTGAGATACAACTATTTGTAAATCTTGAATCTGAGGGTGCAAAAAAATCAAAATATTGAGATAATATTGAGTTGTCCAAAAGTTTTTAGCAATGCACATTACTAATCAGAAATTAAGTTTTGATATATTTATGGTAAGAAATTCACTAAATATCTTCATGGAACATGATCTTTACTTAATATCCAAATGATTTTTGCCATAAAAGAAAAATTGATCATTTGGGCTATTGCTACAAATATGTAGCAATATGTAGCATACAAACATTTTCTGTGCAGTTCTGAGTTTTTAAACAATTTCTTATACACATACACACACACAGTTAACTTGAATCTTTCTCTTTTGAGAAAATAGTGTATTTGGATGCATTTCCTGTAGTTTCATTTTTCAAACAAAGCTAATTTGTCACTATTGTTTGGTACACTTCTGCAGATATGTCCATCTTTGGTCATTATCCTGGGCACGATGATTTCTATCTGGTGGTTTGCGGCCACTGCAGTCAGGTGGTAAAGCCTCAGGCGTTTGAGAAGCATTGCGAGAGGAGGCACGGCCCTCTGGGTAAGCTCTATGCACACCTCCGCTCCACCCCACCTCCACCTCAGCAGCAGAGACCCCGTCATGGACACACTCCGCCCTCCCACGGAGCATCCTCTTGGAGTGGCAGGAACCAGAATGTTGGTCCACCGCGGGCGTCTCCGCAATCTCCCTCAACGCCACCTCAGTTCAGACACTCGAAACCTCCGAAAGATGGAGTTTGGTAAGATTTACTAATCTAATCTTGTTTGTTCACCCAAAAATAAAAATTCCATCACTAATTACTTACCCTTGTGTCGTTTCAAACGTGTAAGGCCTTCATTCATCTTCTGAGAGCTTTCTGACCTCTGAACGCCGGCTCCTGCGTCAGCAGCACCACAAAAGTATTCTCGTAACTTCGTAACATTACGGTTGAACCACTGATGTCACATGGACTGTTTTAACAGTGTCCTTACTGCCTTTCTGGGCCTTGAACATGGTGGTTGCATTGCTGTCTATTCAAGGTCCGAAAGCTCTCAGATGTCATCAAAAATATCTTAATTTGTGTTCAAAAGATAAATGAAGGTCTTACAGGTTTGCAGTATGATGTGCTATAGCAAAACAGGCACTATTTTTGAAATCAACATCTCAAAATTAATAAGAAACATTTAGCAAATCTAATGCAGGATGGTGTGATTTGTGGTTTTTAGCATCATATAGAGTCTGTATAATTTATACATAATGGTCTTTCCCCTCAGGCACTCACCTTCAAACTCGGGTCATTCAGAATCAGCTGTTTTTAAGCAGCCCCCTCCCATCGAACCCACGCGGAGCTCCCCTCCCCCTACTCACAGAGACCCCCCATGGCCACATGGAGGCCCTTCGCCCAATCGGCCTTCCTCAACTGAAAGGCCTCAATCCCAGAGAGGCGAGGCTGCCTCGGCCCCTGTCGCCTCCGGACATCTCCGTGGGCCAAGGACGTACAAAATGGTTTCCAGTAAGTCCTTACTGAGGCCCTTCACATCCATTGTTCGAAACTAGACCCATATGTGATCATGGACCACAAAACCAGTCATAAGGGTCATTTTTTTTTTAAAATTGAGATTTATACATCATCTGAATAAATAAGCTTTTCATTGATGTATTGGTTTGTTAGAACAATATTTGGCTGAGATACAGCTTTTTGAAAATCTGGAATCTGAGGGTGCAAAAAATTAAAATATTGAGAAAATCGCCTTTAAAGTTGTGCAAATGAAGTTTTTAGCAATGCATTCTACTAATCAAAAATTAAGATTTGATATATTTACAAACTATCTTTATGGAACATGATCTTTACTTAATATCCTAATGATTTTTGGCCTAAAAAAAACACAGATCATTTTGACCCATACAATATATTGTTGGCTATTGCTACAAATATACCCGTGCTATTTAAGACTGGTTTTGTGGTCCAGGATCACGTATATTATACAGTCTAGATTTGATAATCAACATCAGGCTACATTTGCATTAGAATCAGAACAGAGTGCCAGGCATTCTTATGCATATTCAGAATATTCAGTCATTCGTCAGAAAGATGACAAAATGCTTTTCTCATTTTCTGCAGAAAAAGAATGTGACCTTGACAAGCATTGTGGTGTGTTGGACCCTGAGAGAAAGAAAGTTTGTACTCGACTTTTGACCTGCAATGTGAGTTGACCACCATTTTCACCTATCACCTATATTATTAGTGTGCAGTGTTTCTGACTCATAGTGAAGTACTGATATTTATTCAGACAGATTATTTCAGAAAGCAGAATTGTTGCATCTGATTTTTGCTGTCCTGTAATAGTATCAGAAATCTGTCTAACCTTCAGAGGGTTGAAGCCATTTACTGGACACTGGTTTCAGCGTGTAGACAGACAGGAAGTTCAGCGGACATGCCTTACAGGAAATTGGGCAGGGATTACAGGAAAAGCCTCACTTCATTTGTATAGCATGACTTCAGGTTTTTGTTGAATCAACAGATGTTGTCTGTATATAGGGCTGGTAGGTAGAATACAAATATAACAATAAACAACTTTTTTTGTAATAGATTATAAATTCTGCCCAGGAACTTGCATGAGTAATTTTGAGTGACAATAAAACATGAACATTTTTCAGTTTGATTGATAAGACTATTAAAGGGACAGTCCACCCAAAAATAAAAATTACACCATGATTTACTCACCCTCAAGCCAGCCTAGGTGTATAGGACTTTCTTTTTTTCAGATAAGTGCAATCTGAGTTGTATTTAAAAATGTGCTTTTCCAAGTTTTATAATGGCAGTGAATGGGTGTTGAGAATTTGAAGACCAATAAAGTGCATCCATCCATCATAAAAAGTACTCCACACAGCTCTATAGGGTAAATAAAGGCCTCCTAAAGTAAAGTAATGCATTTGTATAAGAAAAATATATGTACTCTCTTGTAAACGCGTGTATGACAGTTAGCAGAAGCTAGAGATTATGATTTATAAAGTTGTAAATATGGATTTTTTTTTTTTTTTATACAAACGCATCGATTCACTTCAGAAGGCCTTTATTAGAGCTGTGTGGACCACTTTTTATGATGGATGAATGCACTTTATTGGACTTCAAAATCTCAACACCCATTTACTGCCGTTATAAAGCTTGGAAGAGCCAAAACATTTTTTAATGTAACTCAGATTGTATTCGTCTGAAAGAAGAAAGTCATATACACCTATAATGACTTGAGGTTGACAGTTCATGAACCTGTCTTTAGGGTTACTAAAAAGCATATTAAATGACCTCATTAAAAATATATTAAAATCATTGCACCTTGTTGAACTCAGTCATTGTGAATATTTGATGTCATGCATTTAGCTTTTTTTTGGGGTTAAGAAATAAAGGAAGAATAAATGCCTTGTTTCACAGCTAAGATGATGTTCAAAGTCTTGGTGCTGCACAAGTGTTATATAACATGGTTTTTAGGGCATCAGTCCACTTCCAGAACATAAATTTAGAGATCACGTACTCATCCCCTTGTCATCCAAGATGTTCATATCTTTCTTTCTTCAGTCGTAAAGAAATTGTTTTTTGAGGAAAACACTTCAGCGTTTTTCTCCATATAATGGACTGCTATGGTGCCCCAAATTTAAACTTCCAAAATGCAGTTTAAATGCGACTTCGAACGATCCTAAATGCAGTTGTAGGAGGAAGAAGGGTCTTATCTAGCAAAACGATTGCTTATTTTCATTTCAAAAACACAATTTAAATACTTTTTAATCTCAAATGCTCATCTTGTCTTGAGAACATGAGATGGGAGTTTTTCGACATACCCTAACTGTCACGAACCGTTAAAAAAAAAACAGTCCAGGCAGAGTAAGACCAGATGAGTGTTTGACATTAAAAAGTATATAAATTGTATTATTTTTATGAAAATAAATAACCGATCGTTTCGTTAGATAAGACCCTTCTTCCTCAGCTGGGATCGTTTACAACTGTAGTTGGGATCGTTTGAAGCTGCATTTAAACTGCATTTTGGAAGTTCAAACTCGGGGCACCATAGAAGTCTACTATATGGAGAAAAATGCTGAAACGTTTTCCTCAAAAAACATAATTTCTTTACGACTGAAGAAAGAAAGACATCTTGGATGACAAGGGGGTGAGTACATTATCTGTAAATCTCTGTTCTGGAAGTGGACTTCTAGTTTAAGTGAGAATAACACATAGTTTGCTTTGTGTGGTTATAGAGTTGAGCACTTCCTCTAAATTATTTATTAAAATTACACAATCCCTTTCTTGGGCTTAATATACTACAAAAGCTACCACAAAAGAAACCACAGTTCATCATGATGAAAGCACACTCTCACCAGTTAGTATACGCTTTATGAATGTGATTTACAGAAACTTGGAAGTCGTGTTCAAAAAAATAAAAAAAAAATTCTCTCCTCCAGATTCATTCCATTCATCAGCGCAGGAAGGTGCAAGGCAGGAGTAAAAACTTTGACCAGCTGGTGGCTGAGCTGAAGATGAGTTCGAAGGCTCGTGATCGGGTATCTCAGGCCCCAGAGAGTTCAGCTGCTCCGACTGTAAGCCCAGAACCTCCCAGAGATGCACCCGCACCCCCTGTCTGCCGGAGACCTCTGACGAACAGCCCTGCGTTTAGGTTAGAAACGTCAATTAAAAAAAATCAATAGAAACTATTTTTTTTAATATATATATATATATATATACATTTTATTTTTATTTTGTTACTATTATTTGGTATAAATTATATAAAATATATTTAAAATTGATTATATAAATAAATATAATTTATAATTTATTTATTTATTTATTTATTCATTATAATTTATTATTATTATTATATAAAAATAATACATTTATATTCAGAATTGTATACATTTAGTAATTTTATCTTTTTGTTTCTGTTTATCTGTTTGTGTGGCAGAACACCCACATTGTCTGAAAGTGTGGAGGAGGACAAACCCCACGTAGAGGATGGCAGCACACGGCCACACTCTCCTCTCACCCAGGCCCACATCTCAGGTGATGAGAGCGAAGGAGAGGGGAACGACGACCTCGCAGACTGGCATTCAACTCCATGGCATCCCAAACCAGCTGCGGTACAACTAAACATTTCCACAGTGTCTTTTAGTATTATGTAATAGCCGGGAAATAGGAGTTATATAAGTGTCTTCAATTATTAGGCAAGCAATTCTATGAGTTTTAACAGAGGTATGAATACATCTTTAGTAACTCTGTTTCAGACATTACAAGAGATTGTCTGTGGTGTTTTAAAAGACTTTCTGTTTAAACAGTCTTAATCGAATGAGAAAGTGTACTAGTGTTAATCCTTAGCCTTTCCTCCACAGCTTTGTTCATTTGGGAGTCATTCTCTGGGTCACGGTGTCTTCACTTTCGATCGACGATTGCATCACCTACGGTCTGCTATGAGTGCCATGGTGGAGAACCACCTCAGTGCCCATCTGTGGAAGTAAGAATCGCTTGACTTATATATGTCCTGTTAAAGATACAAACAGTGGTGTGCTAATACCAGCAAAAAGCTCAAAAGCAAGCATGGCTTCTCTTACAAAACATGTAATGTGATTTTCATTTTTGCATAGTTTTTATGTATATTAAAAGGATGGTTCAGCCAAAAATGAAAATTCTGTCATTAATTACTCATTTGGAAGCCTCATGTCATTCCAAACCTGTAAGACCTCTGTTCATCTTCAGAACACAAATAAGATATTTTTGATGAAATCCGAGAGCTTTCTGACCCTGCATGGACGGCAATGCAACTGCCACGTTCAAGGCCCAGAAAGGTAGTAAGGACATCATTAAAATAGTCCATGTGACATGAGTGGTTCAACCATAATTTTATGAAACTCTGAGAATACTTTGTGTGCAAAGAAAACAAAAATAACGACTTTATTCAACTATTTCTTCTCTGCTGTGTCAGTCTCCACCGTGCATTATTTTTGTTTTCTCTGTGCACAAAAAGCTTTTGGATTAAATAAAAAATATATTGTATTCCGAAGATAACCAAAGGTCTTACTGTTTTGAAAACATGAGGGTGAGTAATTTAATTGCAGAATTAAATGTTTTTTTGGGAGAACTGTCCCTTTAAGGACTTTTTTTTTTTTTTTTTTTTTTTTTCCTCAAATTTGCATTATTGTAATGTAATTGTAAATGCATTAAAATATTTAAACCTATTAAAAAAATTAATAAGAATTACCAAAAATTCACATATAAAATATCCACATAAATTGCAAAACCTGTTACAGACATGTCCAAGTAATATTTCACCCTGATTTTGCATTGTCAACAAAGCTTGTTTTTATTTGTTGCATAATTTTCATATAAATTGTAGGAACTTTCTGAAATTTGCATTACTGTAATGAGTTAAAAATATTTTAAGTATTGAAAATATTTAAAATATTTAATATGAAATAGCCAAACCCGCAGAGTTCCTCCACCAGCAAGGCTTATTGATTTCAATACTTAAATATATAATATAAAATATTATTTAAATTGTTGGGTTTTTTTTTTTTTTAAGAACTGATGAAGGCACTATTTATTTGTACTGCCTTTATTTGTGTTGATTTTAATGAATAATTATATTACTACAAGTAAAACAACAGATGCATTGCAATAATATGAATTTGGGGAAATGTGCTTAATTTTTATGAAAATACACAAGGCAAAAACCTGAAAGGTCTTTATCTCACTTTTGTCAATTGATTTTGGGATGGAATATGAGCTGGACTTGTTCTTGAAAGGTTTCGTAAGATGCACTCACAGATCACATGCTTTGAGCCTGTGCCAGGATCCACTAGCATTATGGTGTTTCTTTCTCCAAGGTTAATCTCCATTAGTGCTTCAGTCCCTAACAAATCCAGTTTCCTTTTGACAAAGCTGTGTTTTTACATCCTGCACTGCATGCAGTAAATGTTTCGTCTCACGACCCCTGATTCCTCTCCCACTCACAGAAAAATACCTCAAGCATCAGATCCTCACTCCCAGAGTCCCCCAGCCAAGCCTGCAGCCGTTCCTGCCTCTCCTTCCTCCATTTCCCAGCATTCCAAACAGAAAGCAGGAAGTCACAACTCGACTTCTCTCAAGACTTCCTTCTACTCTTCCCACGGACCAGGCAAGGAGCCAAACCCGCAGAGTTCCTCCACCAGCAAGGCTTACGGTCAGTCCGAGAACTCTGGGGGCGGCCAGTCCACGGCTCCCCCTTCTAAACTCGGTCGAGCTCCTGCGCAGTCGGGTCCCGGTCGGCCCAAGAACTCGAGCGGCCGCCCCAACAAACAGCAGCTGCGTCTCAGGGAAGCAGAGCGGACGACCACACCGGACGCCGCTGCACTGCGCAAACGGAAAGCATCTTTCGAAGAGTCAGACTCTGTCAGCCCGGACAAGAATTGCGTGTCTCAGAACAAGGGGCGGCCCCTCATCAGTAAAACGCCACCGTCAGCCTCTCACGGACAAACCAACGGCTCGCTTTCCCCCGGAAGCAAGCCGCGTCCCCAGCTCGCACCCTCTGATTCCCACACGCCATCCTCGTGGGCCTTTAAGAGGACTCACCCCCCGACCCACCATTCGCCCCCGGACACTGCCCCGCACAGCCGAGGAGTGGACTCAGGACTGCATGGCAGGGTGGCCAGCTTTGATCATAAGGGTTTGGGGAAGAAACGCAAGAGCAGCGGCTCCTCTCCACCCTCGAAACCCCACCGGCTGCCCACTTCCCCTCATTCCGGTTTCTATCCCTGGAAAGAAAGCAAAGGGGCGGGACTCTCTATAGGAGGGGAAAAGAAACTCAGCACACAAAAGGTTTGTGTACATATAGTTTTGTTAATACTTAAAGGGATAGTTAACCCAGAAATGAAAATTCTGTCATTATTCCCCCCTTTATGTCGTTCAAACCTGTAAGACATTTATTAATCGTCAGAACACAAATTAAGATATTTTTAATGAAATCAAAGAGCTTTCTGACCCTGGATAGACTGGAACAAAACTGACACATTCAAGGCCCAGAAAGGTAGTAAGAACATCATTAAAATCAGTGGTCGCATCATGACGCATATACAGTTGAGGTCAAAAGTTTACATACACTTTGCAGAATCTGTGAAATGTTAATTTACCAAAATGCATGGTAATTTTTTTAGTACTGACCTGAATAATATATTTCACATATAAGATGTTTACATATAGTCCACAAGAGAAAATAATATTAAATTGAAAAGAAATAGAATTAATAAAAATGATCTTGTTCAGAAGTTTACGTACGCTTCATGCTTAATACTGTGGTGTTACCTGAATGATCAACAACTGTTTTTTTTGTTTTGTTTTTTAGTGATAGTTGTTCATGAGTCCCTTGTTTGTCCTGAACAGTTACACTGCCTGCTGTTCTTCAGGAAAATCCTTCAGGCCTTACAAATTCTTTGGTTTTTGAGCATTTTTGTGTAATTGAATCCATAACCGCAATGACTGTATGATTTTGAGATCCATCTTTTCACAATGAGGACAACTGAGGGACTCATATGCAGGTATTACTGAAGGTTCAAACACTCACTGATGATCCAGAAGGAAAAACAATGCATTAAGAACTGGGGAGGTGAAAACTTTTGAATTTAAAGATCAGGGTAAATTTAACTTTTGTTTTCTGGGAGACATGTAAGTATCTTCTGTAGCTTCTGAAGGGCAGTACTAAATGGAAAAAATATGATATTTAGGCAGAAATAAGAAAAATGTACACATCTTCATTCTGTTCAAAAGTTTTCACCCCCTGGCTCTTAATGCATTGCATTTCCTTCTGGAGTATCAGTGAGCGTTTGAACCTTCTGTAGTAGTTGCATACGAGTCCCTCAGTTGTCCTCAGTGTGAAAAGATGGATCTCAAAATCATACAGTCATTGTTGGAAAAGGTTCAAATACACAAATATGCTGATAAACCAAAGAATTTGTGGGACCTGAAAGAATTTTCTGAAGAACAGCAGGCAGTTTAACTGTTCAGGACAAACAAGAAACTTGTGAACAACTATCACTACACAAAAAAAAACAGCTGTGGATCATTCAGGTAACAACACAGTATTAAGAATCAAATGTATGTAAACTTTTGAATGGGGTTATTCTTGTAAATTCAACTATAGTAAGAAATTGTCTTGATCATCCTAATCAGCATATTTCAATGATTTCTCAAAGATAATGTGACACTGAAGACTGGGTATAATATTAGACAAAAACTAATGTTAATATTGTTTATTATCATATTAATTGTTCTCTGTTGCCTTTTTTCTACAGCCAAAATTGCACCACTGAGAGTGCCAGCCTTACAAGCCACTAAAAGAGCGAGCCCTACGAACTCTACCATATAGAACTATGGACGCAGGACTCTGGATGTTTGACTGACTGTTTGAATTGTATGTATGTGTGTGTGCATGTTTAGCTACTATGAATGTCTGTCTGTGAGTACGTATGTGTGTGGAGGTGTATGAAATGAGATGGGGGAGTGAATTTCTCTGTGAATTCAGAAAATACCTCAGAATCTACTGAATAATGCTGCTACGTAAATGTTGTTTATAAAATGGATTAAAATATTCTTTATACTCAGCACTGTCTTTTTTCATTGTGACTTTTATTGTGGGGGAATTTCTCAGGTTTTTTAAATTTAATTTCAATATATGAAATATGACAAAAAACAGGTATATTTAATCCAGTGCTTTATTAAACAGTAGACTAATATTTCCACCTTTTTCTTTAACACGGCAGTAAGCCTATGGGTGAGATTTCTAATTCGTTAGCTGCTATAGGGAAATAATGAGAAGAATAACACGCAGTAAATGGTAAAACTATTTGCACTACAAACCAGTTTGCTCATATTTAAGATAATACATTAAAATAATACGGCAAGACACCTGTTTGCAATATCAAGCAGCAAAACCAACTGTTTTGTACAGCTAAAAATAGCTGGACGCAGATGAGACCGGAAGCCTCACCCAGAAAATTTACATATGGCCAAGCCCACTCTTAAGGCAAAAAAAAAAAAAAAAAATGAATATGTTGTGTGCATATTTGTGAGATGTTACTCAATGTTATTTTAAAATTGCTTGCACTTTTTTTCATTAATTTAGGGAGGTTTTTTTGTAGTGACATTTGAGCTCTTACTACAATCTCTGTCAACCTCATTCTTCAACGTGTAAGTAAGCCAATAGGCAAGACTTCCGGTTCATTAGCTGCTATAGGAAAATAATGAGAAGAATGACAACGTGCAGTAAACGGTAAAACTCTTTGCACTTCAAACCAGTGTAAAGATAACACATTAAACTAATATAATACGTGCTAATTTACAATATCATGGAGCAAAACAAGCTGTTTTATACAGATAAAGGTAGCTGTGGCGTCCAGAAGAGCGGAAGCCACACCCATACAATTTATACATGGCCGCGCCCGCTCTTACCGTAAACATAAGGTGGATACAACCATTATTTATTATTGTTATTATTTAAATCCTTATCCAGTAAACGTGAATGACAGGAAAAATAATGGAAATTCGTTTTTGAGGTGTGGGACTTTACGTAAGAGCGCCGCACCTTTTCTTGGGAAGTGCACAAAAGTTGGTTTTGTGTGTGAAAACGGGTCACCTGTTCGTCATTAGATGTTTCCCGGCTGTTTCTCTTACTTTAAAATGTCTTGCGCTTTCGTAAGTACGCTCATACACTAGCAGAAGCGTAGCTCATAAATAATTAAGTGAATTAAAGTTACGTATCACGTTAATCTTGAATATTAAAAAGGCAATGCTGACGTTTCTCGACTGTTCGCCAATGGCGAACGCTTGGCTTTTGAATATTAATACAGTCTTGCTCGCGTTGCTTGGTAACCTTCCAATTCCAAACTGCATGGCTCATGAATATTAAGAGAAATCCTTTAGCGTAGTAGGATTCTTATCCAGGAAATGCATTTCCAAGTATCACTGTCACAAACACGAAAATGGCACCCAACAGGAATTACACCCTTCATACCGCAAGTTTCATTTCAAAACATAGAGGGTTCATAAGTTGAGATTTTATACGTTTCGGATCTAAAAGTCAGTTTTTGTAAAGCTAAGTATGAATGTCACTTGAGATACTTTTTCTTTTAGGTAGTTTAAGGTGTACATGTAAAAACCTGAGTTGCGAATAAATCTCCAGGAATGGTGAGAGGGATGCGCTCGTCGTCGGATGTGGAATACAGTGCGGTGGGAGAGGGACTCGGGATGCGGGAGTTCTGGCTCTATGTGTGGCTGCGCAGACTGGCTGTGGTCGCTGCGCACATCATCTCACTCGGCCTGGTTATTCTCACATCCATACTGTCCAGACCAGGAACTAGTGAGTCTTTTCACTTCTTTTGCATATTTATACATCCGTATGTACATGCTAATAGATATATGATGACAGTTGTAGGTGTTTACATTACAAAAAAGCACCGTAGTGATGATTTTAAAATGAAAATGTCATGGAAATTATAGTAGGAAATAATGTTAAGTAATATAAATCACAAACACACTGAAAAATTAGTAGTATATATGGACCTACAATGATTTGTGAATATGCATACTGTATAAAAGTGAAAAGGCCTTGGCATTTTTACTCCAAAAGTAGCTGTTTCAACAAACAAGAAATGCCTTGGTTTTTAGACATGTTACCATGACAGTACCTTGTTTTTTCCAGAGTACAAGAGCAATTTTATTATACTATATAAGGTGCATTAGAGTACCATGGGTTAGGAATACCATGATATACACTACCAGTTAAAAGTTTTTGAACAATAAGATTTTTAATGTTTTTTAAAGTCTCTTCTGCTCACCAAGCTTGTATTTGATCCAAAGCACAGCAAAACAGTAACATTTCGAAATGTTTACTATTTAAAATAAATATTTTCAGTTTGAATATTTAAAAATTTTCAGCATCATTACCCCAGTTTTCAGTCACATTCAGAAATCATTCTAATATGCTGATTTGCATATTTTATTTTATTTTTATTTTTAGCAAAATCTAAAACAGTTATTTTAACATATTTTTTTCAGAATTCTTTAATAGAAATAGAAAGATCAAAAGAGCAGCATTTTTTCATTTATCTGAAATAAAAAGCTAACATTATAGCATTCAAAAGCATGGAGTCAGTATAATTTTATTTAGCATAATTTGTTTGGGAAAGAAACTATAGAAATTAATACTTTTAATACTTTTCAAAAGTGATGATAAAGACATTTAAAATGTTACAAAAGATTTCTATTTCAGATAAATGCTGTCTCTGAACTTTCTATTCATCAAAGAAACCTGAAAAAAATCTACTCAGCTGTTTCAACAATAATAATAATAACAACAATAATAATAAAAGTTTTTGGAGCAGCAAATCAGAATATTAGAATGATTTTCGAAGGATCGTGTGACAGGAGTAATGATGCTAAAAAATCAGCTTTAAAAACACAGGAATAAATTACATTTTAAAATATATTTAAATAGAAAACCGTTATTTTAAATAGTAAAAATATTTCAAAATTTTACTGTTTTTGCTGTACTTTGGATCAAATAAAGCAGGGTTGGTGTGCAAAAGAAACTTACTGTTCAAAAACTTTTGACTGGTAGTGTATATCAAGGTTCTGTGATATTACAATGGTTTTGGCAAGATTTACCATGATTTAATGATTCATTTTGATGTACCAAGCTGGAGTGCCATGTAAATATGGCATATATGAAAGTACAAAAAAGGACTATGGAATTACTGTGTTTTGGGACAGGCACCATAGTAATTCTATAATATTACACATGTGGTATTGATAAAATGAAAACTAATACAAAATATTTCTAAATATTAAAAATATCTATTTCTCTTTAACTGTGTTGATTTTTTTGAATTTCAGGTCTCTTCTCATGGCATCCTGTCTGCATGTCACTTGGGGTAAGTTTTTATACATGCAAATCTACAATAAAATATTATAAAATGCATCATATTTTCAGCCATAGGTTAATAAAATAATATTTTTTTAATAATAATTCCTGGAGTTTTTAATAATGCATTGCGTCTCGGTGATGTTCAGTCTCTGAGGGAATGAATAAAATATGTCTTTTGTAAATAATGAATTGACTGTGGTGAAACACAAAGACAGCGGAATTAGCCTCCACTGCTTTACTGTGGGAATCTGATTACATTCACCTTGATGACAGAGATAACATTCTGTACTAACAATGTGATAACCTGACAAAGGTCACTCTCAGATTTTGACCTATGCACAGTATAGAAAATAGTCTATGATCTTTTTTATTGCTCTATACAAGAACAGTCAATCAAGAATGAGTCATCATATACACTTCCATTCTGTTCAGTTTTTATTTAGCAAAGAGGCATGATCAAAATTGACTGTTTTTAACTGTTTATAACATTTCATGATAATATGAAATCTTTCCTCAGCAGCAAACCAGCATATTAGAGTGATTTCTAAAGGATCGTGTGACACTGAAGACTAGAGTAATGATGCTGAAAATGCAGCTTTGCATCTCAGGAATAAATTACATTTTACATTATATTCAAATAGAAAACGGTTATTTTAAAAAGTAATATTATTTCATAATATTGCTGCTTTTTACTGTATTTTTATTAAATAAATGCAGCCTTGAAATTATTAATAAGTTAAAGATTAAGAGACTTTTTCAAAAATATTTGAACAACGTATACTTCTCTTCTGTTTTAGTTTTGTCTGTGCATGACAGAAGGGATCCTGCTTTTCTCTGCCGAAGGCAGCCCGTTCTGTTTCAAATCTCGTAAGTGGAAGGTCCGTCTGCACTGGTTCTTCCAGGCTCTGCTGCTGGTGTGTGGCGCTACAGGATTCGGCTTCATGGTGGCCAGCAAGAACATCAAGGAGCATCCGCACTTCACATCCTGGCACAGCCTGCTAGGAGTCGCCACGATGGCTGCTACCGTCCTGCAGGCGATCTGTGGCGTCTTCCTCCTCTTCCCCAAACTCATTAGCACTCACTCGTTCCCTCGGTTGAGACTGTATCATGCCACCTGCGGTCTGGTGGCCTACCTGCTGGCCACTGTCACGGTTGTGTCAGCCATGTTTACAGACTGGTTTCAGGCATCGGTGACAGACACAATCTGGTATATATTCCTACTCCTTCCACTTTTTCCCGCCTTAGTGGTGATGAACCAAATCACTAGTGCCTTCCTCCCCAAAAAGAAAATTACTAGCTAAAAAACGAAAGCCTTAGAGCTTATTAAGGGATCTGAACTATAGTAGGCTTTAAAGCAGCACTACTTTGAGGATGTGATGACATTTTAGAAACAGTACATTTGACAAATTTTGATATTTTGAATGAGATTTCGTCTCCGTCTCAAATGGCACACTTATTGTGCATTTACAGTCTTGTAGAGGTAAAAAATAGAGTTGATACTTTTCTACGTAAAATAGTAAACATTCATCCAGGCCAGTAGGTGTCAGTATAAAGTCCAAAAGCACAGTTGTATTTTAAGAAAACAAATTAGAGTGAAATGTCCAGCGGTGTGTCTGAAACTGCGTACTGTTTGAGTACGTACTACATCTTTTGGCATACTCTTTTTCGCATACTATAAAGTAGGAGAATTATTCGACTTTGGATATAGCGCAAGACTGCATCCGAAATGGCATACTGGCCTACTACACACTACTTTCTGTATTTATTAGGGATGTAACGATATTATCAATATCATGGTATTGCGATAGCAAAACTGTCTTGATATTATCGTGGTCGCATGACGATATGAAACTGTAGGTCTTACGGGGAAAAAAGTGTTTTTAAAATACATTTAAACTTAATATTCTAACATAAACAGTCTTTAAAGTTGTGTTTTGGGGCATTATGCTTTGGCACAGTATCTGTCAAACAAACTAAAACTGAATGCACAATATGGCTTAATCCCTTTTCCAAAGTCCAAAAGTAGCCCAATCGCTTTCTGAAGGGGTTCCCCCTTAAAAATCGCTGGTGGGGTAAAATACACGTTTTTTGGCGAGGTTCCCCTGGTATAATTAGCACTCAAGGGGCTAAATTTAACATTATTGAGGTAGCTTTAACCCCCGGACATGATAAATAACCCACGGCAACAGAGTTAAAGTAGCCCAATTCCGCAGGAAAAACGCGGATTTGGCAACACTGGCCCACTTCGTTCAGGTGATCAACTCGTGATCCGGTGTTTTCTGTGCCTCAGTTCACAGTGAACGCAGTGAACTCGTTTATTGCATGTGCTGTGAGTTTAGTACAGGTTTGAGAACGCAACGGCCAACAGTTATGCTCCACTGCCATTTCCGTCAAAACAAAAGCTTAAAAATGCAGGATGAATTGCTGACAGTTAGCGGTTTAAATGGGTAACGTTACTGCAGTACAAATTCAAAATATCCTTTTCAAGTGTAGAAATTAGGATAACATTGTAATTTCCCTCCTGTAGTGTAAAGCAAAAATAATATACCTACGAAATATTAATTTTCATTTTATTTTACAGTGTTTTATAATATGTGACCATGGACCACAAAACCAGTCTTAAGTAGCACAGGTGTATTTCTAGCAATAGCCAAAAAATACACTGTATGGGTCAAAATTATCGATTTTTCTTTTATGGCAAAAATCATTAGGATTTTTAAGTAAAACTTATGTTCCATGAAGATATTTTGTTTTCTATATAATATAAGATTAATATAATAATAATAATAATATAATATAAGAAGTTTTCTACCGTAATTATATCAAAACGTATTTTTTGATTAGTAATATGCATTGCTAAGAACTTAATTTGGACAACTTTAAAGGTGATTTTCTCATTATTTAAATATTTTTTGCACCCTCAGATTCCAGATTTTCAAATAGTTGCATTTCAACCAAATATTGTCCTTTTCTAACAAACCATACATCAATAGACAGCTTATTTATTCAGCTTTTCAGATCACATATAAACCTCAATTTCAAAAATTGACACTTATGACTGGTTTTGTGGTCCATGGTCACATATATGGCTATTGCTGTCATAGGAATAACAATAATATGAAATTATTATTACATTTCTAGTTTTTATTTAAAGTTATTATTATATTTCTAATTTGTTTAGCTTCTAAAACACCAGTGTGAATGTAATTTAGACTGAAACAGTATACCACAAATAAAAAGAGGGTTGAGTCCCCTTTAAAGTTCAGGTACGAGTCAATTCACTGATTATTTCCTGTTTAAAGTTTTCTTAGTTAAGAACATGGGTTGGAGCTTTTAATTTTTAACTCTCAAAGTGCCTTAGATAAAAGAATTTAACTTTAAAATGTACTAAATTTTCATTTTTTCCCCAAGTCTTCATTTGTCTTTTTTAATATCGCAATACATATCACATTGTGGACTTCATAATCAAGATATTAACGCAAAGTAAGTTTTTGATATCATTACATCCCTAGTATTTACAGAATTTTGTTTGTTAAATACAAAGAATGTTTAAGTGAGAATGATGTACTGATGCTCACTATGAATGAATGAATTGAATAAATTCACCCGTAGCATATGTTGACTACTGAGGAAACGCTTGAACATTGTAAATGAGTAATTCTATATTTACGTATTTTTCGTAACTTAATACAAGCATCTAGCTGTGTTTTGAACAGGACACATTTTATGTGATGAATTGAGGATTTGTTTTTGGTGTTATGTTACTATGCACTGCTGAATAGTGAGCCAGGCGGCACTCGGGGAAAATGAACAAAATACCGTTTTGCGGTTTGCATTGCAAGAATATGCTTATTGTATTTCAGTGAGCTTGGAAATGATATATGCATCATTGTCATGTTCTTCTTTTCTTGCAACCCTGTCTGTGTGAGTTTTGCATTTTTTTTTAGAGTGCTGTAGTTGAGTTCATGTTGCAGTATTTGATTGTGTGCCTTTATTGACGACCTGAGCAACATGATATAATAATGAGTTATTTCGACAGTTTTTTCTTTGTTTGGACTATGAATGCAATGAGACATTTGTAATACCGCATATTTATTTTTATCATGACTGATAACTAATTTGCTTGTGTGTGCATTTTTACAAGAATAGTTAACCCAAAAATTAAAATTTCCTAAAATATATTTACCTTCAGGCCATCCAAGATGTAGATGAGTTTGTTTCTTTATCAGAACAGATTTGGAGAAATTTAGCATTACATCACATGCTCACCCACGGATCCTCTGTAGTGAATGTGTGCAGTCAAAATGAGTCCAAAAAAGGCAGATTTTCATTTTTGGGTGAACTATTCCTCTTTAAGCTTTAGTCTAGAATTTGTGCTTTAATTTCAGAATATGAGCCCTGTAATTAATGTAAGCACCTTTTGTTTTCAAAGCTTTATTTGTATTTTGTTGCATTATTTGGTACATGATAACTAGAGATTATTTTTGGTCTTGTGTTTGTTTATGTCTGTATTATTCATGTGTTGTATACTAACACAGTCAGCTGTGTTAATTAATTATGTGCTGTATTTTGGGCTCAAACTGAATGAGCATGAATTGCAGTTTATTTCAGGCTGTTTACTGTATTGATTTGACAGCACAAGTTTCTGTCGAGTGTATAGTTGGATTAATGGATTTTTTAATGGAAATGCACAATGTGGTCAGGTTTTAAGATTTTAAAGATACATGAATGTAAAAAAGCAATGACTCAGGGTTGTCTACAAATTATTGGCATATCAACTAAAAACTATATATATTTTTGGCTATTTTACTATATGAAAAGTATTTGATGGTTGGTGTGGTCTTTCAGATGAACTGTAAATGATTGTTTTTACTCAAATAAATAAACTCACTTAAATAAACATTGTCAATTAAACAAAATGTACAAATGGTTATAATGTCATTTTTTTAATCATTCTTTTATGTTTGCATTTTATACTTATTTATACAAAGTTATTTTTTTCTCAAACATTCTCATGTCTATTTAAAGAAGTTTTACTCACCCCCTTGTCATCCAAGATGTTTGTGTCTTTCTTTGTTCAGTCGATAAGAAATTATGTTTCCTGAGGAAAAAATTTAAGAAATTATCTCCATATAAGGTAGTGGACTTTAATGGTGCCCCCAAGTTTGAACTTCCAAAACACAGTTTAAATGCAGCTTCAAATGGCTCTAAACGATCCCAGACGAGGAAGAAAGGTCTTTTCTAGCAAAACGATCCGTCATTTTCGAAACAAACTGACAATTTATATGCTTTTTAACCTCAAACGGTCGTCTTGTCTGGTCTGCGTGAACGTTTTTTTTCCAGTTAAATACGGTCAGTACAGTTAGGGTATGTCGAAAAACTCCCAAATCGTTTTTTTCCCCAACTTCAAAATCGTCCTACATTGCTTCAGAAGTACCGACCCATTGTTTACTAAGTGAACATCCAAAGAAGATCAAACGCCCTTTACAAAAAAAAAAAAAAGGTAAAACAGCGATGTTTTTGACATTGAAGAAGAAAACGAGACGGGAGTTTTTCAACATACCCTAACTTTATTGACCCGGATTACACAGACGCACAACAGTTCTACCTTGGCTGGGATCGTTTAGAGACACATTAAGCTGCATTCAAACTGCATTTCGGAAGTTAGGGGCAACATTGAAGTCCACTATATGGAGAACATTCCTGAAATGTTTTCCTCAGGAAACATAATTTCTTCTCGACTGAAGAAAGAAAGACATGAACGTCCTGGATGACAAGAGGGTGAGTAAACTGAGAACATCTACTTTAAAATTGCATTCATCAGAAGGTAGAAAGTTAAACAGTAGTCAGCTTGGCCAGAAAATATTTTATAGACATTATTTCAATACAGTCCAAAGTCTCATTTATCAATGTCCATCATAAACACAAAAATCATCTCTGTACATGACACTTGATTGGAGGTAGATGATGTGTTGGAAACAAATTCAAATGACTTTTCTCATTTAAAATCTGTTTCTCCCAGAACACTTTTAATAAATAGTTTATACTGAAATACAATCAAAAAAGACTCAGACTGCACTAAAGAGACTGACGTCATCTCAAGCTATTTTTAACATGGATTTTGTATGCTTGTGTACGCTTAGCCTGAAAACACTCTTCCAGGAGAAGAAAACAAGTGACTGAAGGCCGATTAAAAATCATAGTCATTCTTGTACACAAAAAAGAAGTAGCATGACTGATAAAATCACATGGTCTGAAGGCCTTTAGTACCATCAAGTGTCAAAAGAAACATCAGCACTTGATCTCAAAGAAATGTCATCATAAAGCCATAAAGTTCACTGGCCCTCTTCACAGATGAGTGTGACGGTGCCGTTCAGTAGATCCTCCATACTCACGGCCACGATTCCAGAGCCGCTGGCAGTTTCCTGCTGATCACCCAGAGCCACAAACACCTGCGGTGACCCTTCAATCCGGGATTGGTCGAGGCTAATCACCTGCTCTGCCTCTTGACCGGCTGCATCCTCACACTGAATCACCTGGAAAGAGGCACAAAACTGTTTATTGATAACAAAGCCACTTGATGTCAAAGAATGTCCTCAGACACCAACAGACCTTTAAAAAAATACTTTCATCAATTATTAAGTACTTATTTATGAGTGAATAAGTGAGTAAATATTAATTTATTTATTTAAATTGTATTTTTGGCCTTTGCCATGTTTTGTTTTACAGATAAACTGAAGATCTTAATTTAAATTGTAATTAAGTTTTTTAAATTTACATTATAATTTAAATTTTGATTTATATTATTTATATACATTTTAATATATATATACTTAATATATATATATATATATATATATATATATATATATACACTACCGTTCAAAAGTTTGGGGTCAGTAAGACTTGTAATAGTCTTTAAAGAAGTCTCTTATGCTCATCAAGGCTGCATTTATTTGATTAAAAATATAGAAAAAAAAAAGAGAATAAATGGTGAATAAAAGTATTAATTTCTTAAAAAAAAAGAAAAAAAAAAGGAAACAATAAAAATGTACTGACCCCAAACTTTTGAACGGTAGTGTATATATATATATATATATATATTTTTTTTTTTTTTTTTCTAAATTTAAATACATTTTCATATATATTATTTATTATTTTAAAGTAGAAACTAAAACGATTCTGACAACATGTTGAAAATTGACCTTTTTTGGCAATTTGGTGTGGAATTTTGACTAACATTTTTAGTGGACATAAAAGAAAATTAAAAAGAAAATTAACGTTCTTTTAAATGTTATTTGCATTGCAAAATAAATTGAATTTCATATTTTCTAATATTTTAAGTATTTAAATATGAGAGATCTGTGGCGTCACCGTTTGAGCACTGGAGGCCTGTGTTTGTGCTTCCTCTTGCATGACCTGCAGATGTTTCGACAGGAAGTGCTGCTGGAACTCAGACTCTGAGGGGAAGTGGAGAGAGCAGACCATACAGCCGAACACAGAGCTGGTCTGACTTGACTGACCAGTGCACGCGTGCTGCTGCAGCTCCTGCTCGCTCGTCAGGGTGCTGTCACAGTTCACGCACTTCCACAAGCGCACTTCTGAACAACACACACACTGTAAGTAACAGTAATAGTATCATTGGTACTATTTTGCTAGGATAAATGCTCAGTTGCTTACCTGTGTGATTGGTTATCTGGTGCTTTAACAGACTATTTCGGTTGCTGAATGTCTTGTCACATTTGTCACACTGCAGCAGAGATTTGATGGCTTTGTTGCCCTGGGCCGAGGCACTCTCAGGGTGAGCTGTACGATTGTGATACCACAGACCAGAGAGTGTCTGAAATAGAAACAGAGACAATATTATAACATTGTTATATTTTATATTAAATATTTAAAATAAAAATAAATAAATAAATAAATAGCTATGTATGTATATATATATTTTATTATTATTTATTTATTTATTTATATAATATAATATAATATTAGAACATAAAAACAAATATGTGACCCTGGACCACAAAACCAGTCATAAGGGTATGGTGTATGGTTTGTATGGTTTGTTTTGTTTGGACAATATTTGGCCGAGATACAACTACTTGAAAATCTGGAATCTGAGGGTGCAAAAAAATCAAAATATCGAGAAAATTGCCTTTAAAGTTGTCCAAATGAAGTTCTTAGCAATGCATATTACAGTTATAATTTATGATTAGTAATCAGAAATGATGTTTTGATTTATTTACATGATCTTTAATATCCTTAATATCCTAATTTTATTTGGCATAAAAGAGAATTTTCTTGTGTTTGGTAAGTAAAATAAAGTTTATTTTATTTTTTATATAATTATATTATATTTATTATATTATATTATATATGATATTTATATATTTAATATTAGATTATATAAATATTAAATATTATTAAAATGATATATATATAAAATTTTAATAATATTTTTCAGGATTTTATATATATATATATATATATATATATATATGCAAATCAGTTAAATAATTTAACATTTTAACATTTATTTAAAAAAATTTAACAGTTTAACATTTTAAAATGCATTAAAATAAAAAAACTGTTATTTTAAATTATACTAATATTTCACAATAGTACAATTTTTACTGCATTTTTTTTATCAAATAAATGTAGACTTGGTGAGCATAAAAGTTGTTTATTAAAGGTGTAATATTATGTATATAATGCAATTATATACCAAAAATAATACCATGAATAATATTGAGTATACTCTTGATTGATTTTACCATTGATAATAATATCTAATATGCAAATCAGCATATTAGAATGGTTTCTGAGGATCGTGTGACACTGAAGACTGGAGTAATGATGCTGAAAATTATACTTTGTATAACAGAAATAAATTACATTTTAAAATGTATTAAAATGGAAAACAGCTATTTTAAATTATAATAATATTTTACAATAGTACAATTTTTATTGCATTATTAATCAAAGAAATGTATACATAAATGTTGTTTTTTAACAGTTTGATATTATGTATCTAATGCAATTATATACACATATACATACATCATACACACTGTACTCTACTCGCTTATTTCATGCAAAAAAAAAAAAGTTACATTGAAACAGTTTTCTACTGTAGAGAAATGCATCATAATTGTGCATCAACAGATAAAGTGTGATGTTCTTACCTGGTAGGACTTTTTGCACATCTTGCAGCTGTAAGGTTTGTTGCCGTCATGAATGTTCATGTGCTTCTCCAGATTGGCTTCGCTGTTGAAGATCTTGCTGCACTCGGGACATTGGTGCAGCTCTTTCGGATGCACCTCTTGAATATGCTGTCTAAGTTCATCCAGAGAAGAGAAACTCACCCGGCATTTCTGGCAGTCGTGTGGTTCTGTAATGTCTGATGGGAGAGATAACATGTCACTAGTTTAGTTTGTGTTTATAGAGAGTGAAATATCTCATGCAACTCATGTGGATGTGCTCACTGTGAAAGTTCTGGAGATGGACAGACAGCCCATTGGCTTGTTTGAAGCCTTTCCCGCATTCCCTGCAGACGTACGGTTTGTCTCCTGTGTGCGTGCGGACGTGACGCGTCAGTTCGATGGACTGTGCGAATGAGGCCGAGCAGTACTGACAGCAATACATTTTACCTGCAAACGCAGAATTTTGCTATGTTGGTACAGTATGTTGATATGATATATGCATGATATAAAAATCACAGAAAAAACATTCAAACAATCGTACCCTCAGCATGCTTCTTCTTGGTGTGGTAGGAGAGCGCAGCAGCCACAGAAAAGCTCATGTCACAGTGTTTGCAGTGGAAAGGTTTTTCTCCTGTGTGTAGACGCATGTGGTTTTTCAGAGACGAGGTGGCAGCAAACTTCGCCCCGCACTCCTCACACGCGTACGGCCGCTCCTCGAAATGTTCAGTGCGTTTATGATACAAAAGACCTGAAAGATACAAGCACGGCATGCATAAAACACGGACGTTGATGTAAGAATGATTCTTGTCTAAAGTCCATTTTATGCCCAAAAATATCCATGAATAATATTGAGTATATTTATTATTTTTTATTTTATTTTATTATTATTACTATCATATTATAAACTTGAGTATGTTATTATTGTTTATTATTAAACAAGTGTTTTCATTAGCATACTAACTTATTTTTTTATATTTATTATTTTATTTTTTAATTATTTTTTATTATTGCAATTACTATTATCATTATTATTATTAAATATAAAATAACATTATTTATATATATATATATATATAAATAATAATAATGTTGTTTTTAAGGTTATATACCAATATATGTATATATATATATATATATATATATATAACTTTCAAAACTCTATATCACTCAGTAACTATTCTTATTTCATTTGTGATTAATAATAACAATATTTATATTTGCTTTACCATAATAATAATAATTCTTATCTTAATTTAATTGTTATTATTGTTACTGTTATTACTTTTCTTATTATTTTATTATGATAATATAAATAATATAATATAATAATTTATTATGTAATTATTAATATAAAATAGTTACATTACATTTAACTTCAAGAACAAAGATTTTTGTACTGAATAATGGCTTCAATTATTTCTCAATTAAGTAAACAACTACTTTTAACACTGTAATGAAGAGAGATAAATAAATTATTATTTATAAGAGAAGAGGAATGGGATCAAGACTCTGTTGCAGGCTGGTTTTGAATCTGCTCACCTGTATGAGCACCACAGCTCAACATTTTTCGAGCACATGCATTAACAGCCATTGTTTTATAGTCTTAAAAAAGGATCACCGCACACCTGAAGAGTGTTTAAAAGTCTTGTCGCACATGTCACATGGCACTAGTTCTGTTTTCTTCTTCTTAGCTGGAGGGCCACCATGGGCTTCTATGCAGTGCTGGTGAAGGCTCTTGAGTGTCGGGAATGGCATCGAACACTCTGAGCAGCGCTGCTCCTTCCCCGGTGCCAGGGCACAGCCTTTCTTATGCTTTATCAGACGGCACTTAAAGTCAAACGTCTTATTACACCACTCGCAGCGGTACGACACAGGAACAGCCTTCCTTCTGCCTTTCGTTTTAGAGTCTTCCCCATCATCATCCTCAGAGTCTGCGGTAGATCCTTCCTGCTCAACCTCAGACTTTGCAGGACAGTCAGAATCTGACAGAGGCCCTGTTTTGAATTGTGACAAAATGTAAAGGTTTTAAGATTTTCCATCAGATGCTTTCAAAAGCAATGTTAAACTATCATTTCACATAGATAAAATCTCTACTGAAAAGTCCTTCACCAGTATGTTTGAGGTCTTTCAGCTGTGGGAAGTTTTGCTGGTTGGCAGACAGCAGCTGGCACAGTGAACTGGCAAACTCTGAGTCACGACTCAGAACTCTCTCCACAGTTTGATGAACTGACTCCAGTTCACCATCAGCTCTCCGACAGCTCCGGAAAAACTGGAACACAAAAATAAAGTTATATAATGTTGTATTTTACTTCATATACTCTACATATGCTCCTGTGCCACAAAAATTAAATTCTGCAGGAAACACAACAGTATGCAATTAGTTTATTATTCTAATTTACAGTATGTTGAAAACGGTAAACCAAAGGTTCCTGAGTATTTTTTAGACTAAAACACTAACGTCAGAAATACACCAGCTTTTCAGTTTGTAATCAATACTTTGTTTTGAAGGAACTAATACTTTTATTAAACAAGGACACATTAAATTGATCAAAGGTGACAGTAAAGGCAATTATATAATGTTATAAACATGTTCTATTTCATTTGAATACTGTTCTTTTGAACTTTCTATTCATCAAAGAATCTTTAAAAAAAATATATATATATATATATATATATATATATATACACACACATACAGTGCCGTTCAAAAGTTTGGGATTGGTAAGATTTTATTGTTTTTTAAAGAAGACTTTTCTGCTCATAAAGGCTGTTTTAATTTGATTAAAAAATACAGAAAAAAATGTAATATTGTGATATATTATTGCTATTTAAAATAGTGGTTTTCTATTTCAATATACTTTAAAATAGAATTTATTTCTGTGATAAAAAGCTGAATTTTCAGCATCATTACTCCAGTCTTCAGTATCACATTATCAATGTTTGAAACAGTTGTGCTGCATTTTTTTGATAAATAAAACATTAAAAAGAACAGCATTTATTTAAAATAGAAATCTTTTGTATATAACAATATACACTTCTGTTCTAAATTTGGGGTTAGTAAATGTTTTCTTCCTTACTTTTTTTGAAAGAAATAGAAATACTTTAATTCAGCAAGAATGTGTTAAAAAAATAGTTAAGATATAGTTGAAGTGAAGGATCATGTGACACTGAATACAGGAGTAAGGGCTAATGAAAATTCAAGCATTGCATCAAAGAAATAAATTAGATTTTAAAGTATATGAAAATGGAAAACTGTTATTTTAAATTGCAATAATATTATTCACTTTTTTTCTGTATTTTTGATCAAATAAACGCAACTTTGATGAGCATAAGAGACGTCTTTACAAAACATTAAAAATCTTACTGATCCCAAACTTTTGAATGCCAGTGTGTGTATATATATGCATATGTGTGTAAATTAATTCATATAATCTTAATATTTATATTTAATTCATTTATTTAGTATATCGTTCTCCATTTTTTTACCTCAGCAACTTGCTCTGTCCCATGATCCACTGCGTCCAAACCTTGCTCGAGCAAGGTAATGTCACTGATTGCTTCTAGAATGAGTGATTTGTGCTTGAAGAGCACATCTATGTCTTTAACTAAAAAACGAAACACAGCAAAACATTTTGATACACAGAACAATGGAGCTAATTAACTTGTTAAAAATGTAATTTTCAGAATTTAAACTTTCATAGAATTACAAAGTAGTGACCAAAAGCAGAGTGTTGATTCAAAACCCTCTAACACTCACTAGTTTGCAGAAGTTTTTGAGCATTTGGTTTTTCCTTGACCTCCTCCATGAGAAGCCGCAGCTCTGGACTGTGTGTCTCTGTCCACAACAAAAGCCTCCAAACAGTCACCGCCTGCAGTGAACCGTCCAACGCTGCAGATATCAGCCCTGCAACCACCTCAGCATCTCTTTTCTCTCCCAGAAGAGCTTCAATATACTGAACAGACACATATATATATTTAAAAGCTGCTTCCTTGTATTGAATCTACTTTAAAATTCTAAAAGTCAATTAATAATGCATAGGTACCTCACTCTCATTTGCATTCATATCTGGACCCACTTTAAGGCTTTGTTTAATGAGCTGGAGATCCAGATTCAGCTCTGTGAGCCTGTTTTGATATATCTTCAACAAATGAATCCCACTGCTGTCTCCTGTTGTGTTATCTGGTAAAGTGGCAGTCATCAGAAGTGTTAACTCAAGGAATTTGCTGTATGATAAAACTGTTGCCAAGTTTTGTTCATACCTCTTGCGCCTTTCAGGGCCTCCAGAAGATGAAGCAGATCTGTGGAACTTTCCCTGACCTCATGGAGCAGCATCAGAAACGTTTCTTCACTTATGGTCATCTCTTGGAGTTTACATAACAACCTTGCCACCACCTCCACAGTGGATGGAGCAGAACAGCACTGCAGCACTACCTTAGGATAAACAGACACAAATACTAATGTTTAGGGTCAGTTTTTGTTATTCAGCAAGGATGCATTCAATTGATCAGAAGATTTCTATTTCAAATAAATGCTGTTTTTCTAAACTTTAAAGAATCATGATGCGTTCCACAAAAATATTAAGCAGTACAACAGTTGTCAACATTGATAATAAGAGCAGTAAATCAGCATATTACAATGATTTCTGAAGGATCATGTGACAATGAAGACTGCAATAATGATGCTAAAAATTCAGCTTTGCATACAGGAATAAATTACATTTTTAAAATATATTCAAATAGACTACAGATATTTCAAACTGTAATAATATTTCACTAAAATTATTGATTTTACTGTATTTTTTTCAAACAAATGCAGCCTCGAAGAGACTTTTCAGAAACATTCAGTAAATCTTACTGGCCTTTAAATGGTAGTGTGTATATAACAAATTATAATTAATGTGTGCTGTTGTATTATTCTATATAACAAATTGTATGGGACAGTTATACCTCTTTTTCCACTTCATTTGTACATCTGTTTACTGCGCTGGTCAAAAGCTCTGAGAGGTTGTTGACAGTGGAGAGGTGATGAGATAGTTCTGATACATGGTCTAAAAGCCCTCCAGACCACCGAACTTCTGCTGGAGAATCTGTAAAAAATTAAACAGATGACAGGAAATGTTGTATAGCCACTCAAAGTCTAGCAAATGGCTGAAATGTTTCACAATTCAACACTTCCCACTTTCACTGAACCCAGGTCAGCTTACCTTTTGGCTCAAGGCAGCTCTCATTTCCCTGGTCTTCCAAAACTGATCCTGGATCAGGATTAAAACATTTTAGCTGTTCTAACAAACTAAGGACTGTTTGAGCTGACAGAACTCTCTTAACTTTCACAAGGTTTAGCAAACGCTGGTAAACCTCATCTGCTGATGGATCTCCTCTGAAGCTCTCCAATATGACCTGCAGAAGATCACAGTGAGATCTGAATCCAGTCCAAATTGTTTCTATAGATGATCAACATTTTTTAAAGGTTCGCCCAAAAATGAAAATTTGCTGAAACTTTACTCACTCTCAGGCCATCCAAAATGTAGATGAGTTTGTTTCAACATCAAAACAGATTTGGAGAAATTTAGCATTACTTGGTCACCAGTGGATCCTCTGCAGTGAATGGGTGCCGTCAGAATGAGAGTCTAAACAGCTGATAAAAACATCACAATAATCCACAAGCAATCCACATCATTTTTTAGCTTCAAACTGACTCTTCCAGCTAAAATATGAGTCCTCTATCCATGATACTGTTTTCTCCAGCAAAAGCAATCTTTTCTGAATAAGGAGAGAAATATGCACAGGGGACTACAGGGGATGCACTTTTTCACTGAAGGAAGTGGTATTACAGTTAGAAGCATTTGTATGATGTTAAAAATATATTAATAATTAATAATTTCTTAAAAAACACAGCTTTTCACTTCACAATGTGTTAATTGATGGACTGTAGTCATGTGAATTACTTGTGGATTATTGTGATGTTTTTCTCAGCTGTTTGGACTCTCATTCTGACGGCACCCACTCACTGCAGAGGATCCATTGGTGAGCAAAAGTGATGTAATGCTAAATTTCTCCAAATCTGCTCTGATGAAGAAGCAAGCTCATCTAGCTCCAGCAAATTCTACTTTTAGGTGAGCTATTCCTTTAATAAGTTAACTTTTTTATTATTATATTATTTTACCTGGCGCTCTTCGGTGGAGACTGTATCCCAGATCTCAAGAACCTTAACATATGATTGTCCATTCTGTAGGATTTTCATGATACCAGCTTGATTTTGAGAGATCAACTCAACTGCACTGTCTTCTGAACACAGAAATAAACACAAATCAAATCAAATCATTGGAATAAAGTGATCTCATATAGAAACGTCCACTATTTAGTACTCAATCTTTTACCTTCAAAAATATTCTTGTCCCTCTTAACCAGTTCCGATTCAGACGGCTCCTTAACAGTATCACGTTTTACAACTTGAGGGTTCACTGACTCACTCTCAGTTTCCACAGACGTCTGCTTCATGAGGTCAGTGAGAATGTTTTTACAACCAACAGCCACATCAAACATCTGCAAGCTGTCTGCAGCGGCGATGAGTCGGGTGAAGTTGTGTTTACCGGGAGGTAGTTTACCTGTGTACACCATGTCCAGAAGAGAAGAAAACTCTTGAGAGGACAGTAGATCTGTGTCGATGGAGATGCTGTCAGAACTTTCCAGAACAGACTTAAATAACATGCTGGAGGCCGCCAGCACTAGTTTGTGAGCGGGGTGCGGGGTCTCGCCCACCAGGATGGAGCAGTCGCAAAACTGCTTTTCTTTTCGTAAAGCATGCAGCTGCTGCATGAGCTGTCGGCTGTAGTTTGGGAGCTCCATTTTGTACCTGTAGAGAGGGACAAGAAAAAATTGCAGAAAAATTATATTTGTTGCAATAGCCAAAAATACATTGCATTGGTCAAAATTAGCAATTTTTCTTTTATGCCCAAAATCATTAGGATATTATGTAAAAATCATGTTCCGTTAAGATATTTTGTAAATTCCCTACCGTAAATATATCAAATCTTTTTTTGATTAGTAATATGCATTGCTAAGAACTTCATTTGGACAACTTTAAAGGTGCTTTTCTCAATATTTTGTCCTATACTAATAAACCATACATCAATGGAAAGCTTATTCAGCTTTCAGATGTAGTATAAATATTTATTTTTGTTTTAAGCATAAACTCACTGAATTTTGATACATTTTAGACATTATCTTAAATTATTTTGCTTCGCAATTAAACATGTCTTGATTTAG
The DNA here is from genome assembly GCF_022985175.1 of Labeo rohita. Lineage (NCBI taxonomy): Eukaryota > Metazoa > Chordata > Actinopteri > Cypriniformes > Cyprinidae > Labeo > Labeo rohita. The sequence continues at coordinate 18,093,873 of NC_066879.1, read as the reverse complement.
GAAGGTTAGATGTTTGTACTAAAGTTTATGCTTAAGAGTTTATCCATAAACAAGAAAAAATATGTGGCCGCTTATGATGTTTGATTTGGCCACCATGCCATATCATAAGAATATCTTCAAAGAAAATGATGTCTTCATTTTTTAATTAATATTTTTGTTTTAACAATTTCATTGAAAAAAAAAAAAAAAACATATAATATCTTGATTCAAAAATACATTTTGGATTTTTTTTCTTCTCATTTTAAATCTAAATTCACTTTTTTATTTTTACAGTTTTTTTATTTTTATTTATTTATTTATTTTTAAACCAGACTTAAATAATTCCTATTCTCAAAAAAAAAAAAGTATAATTATTTAAGAAAGTTTAGATATTTGTACTGGAAAGCGAGAATTTATGGTTAAATAAAAAAATTAAAAATATGGTTATGTAAAAAATATTATTTTACCTTCCAAATAAGTTTATTTTTTCTTACCCCACTGAAAGATGAAGTCTAATTTTGATAATTCTTTCAGAAAAATAAGACTATAAGTCATTTTCCTTCTCAATAATCGCATCTTAGTTTAAGAATTTCTAGATATTCATAATGGAAAACAAGAAAAAAAAAAACTAAATATGAAAATTATTCACACTGTGCTCAAAGATAACCCAAAAATTATTTTTGAGTGAAATATTCTTATCCTGTTCCTAAAAAAAAGTGCAAGAAGTCCTTGACATAACCTACTTATGCCCAAACTATACAGCAGATGTTCCATAACATCTCTGGTTATGTCATAACTGCTATAAAATGCTATCATTATTATTTTGGGAAGTAAAATGAGAACAAACACAATATGTAAGCTGCTATAATACCTGAAAGGGAGACATTTAGCCTGTTTATTTCAAGTATAATCATAAGGACATTACTTTACATAATACATAATAACTTAGAAAGCAGTATAAAAGTCATATTAGATTATTTTTATCTTCATCGCAACCAGAAAATAGGCAAACAACAAAGATTTAACTATATAAGCTAAGTCAGGCACATGTAGTGAGTGACATGTCAGTTTTCAGCTAACCTGACATGCTATCTGATGCTAATATAAAAAACAAAAGCAGCAAAACGAACAAACAGCACAATATTAGAGCCAAAGGATTGTGCTTCATACAGTACACTACAGCTACACACTTCCCTTTACCTTTAAATTCAAATGATCCGGCTCTTTATTTAAACTCCTTCGAAGGACAACATTCCGCCACGCAATAAAGATCCGGCCCAAAACACTGCGACAGTGCGCATGCGCGAACAGATTAGCGAACCATGAGATGACATAATGCGCATGTGCGTCAAGAGCTGCGGTTCCTTTATGTGCGCATGCGTATAATGAACAGCTGGTTGTCGGGAAGCTGTGAAAGGATGGATAGAACACAAAAACTCCTCCATAGACATAAATCATGTAGTCACGTACATGCACCCACAAGTGTGTGTGTTTGTTTTTAAATAATTATGTATTAGTTGTTTTAAATGCCCTTTTTTATTAGCTGTCCTATTTTGTCTTGTATCTTTACATAGATAGGTTTAATAGTTATAAATCACTCCAATGCATATTTTTTTAATGTTGTATTGACCACTTGGAGTTGGAACCCAGCAATTTATCATTCAAAATGCATGTTATTTTTTTATTTAGTACTGAGCTGAATAAGATATTTCCCATAAAAGATGTTTACATATAGTCCACAAGAGAAAATAGTTGAATTTATAAAAATGATCCAGTTCAAAAGTTTACATACACTTTATACTTAATACTGTGTTGTTACCTGAATGATCCACAGCTGTGTTTTTTGTTTAGTCATAGTTGTTCATGAGTGCCTTGTTCGTCCTGAACAGTTAAACTGCCTGCTGTTTTTCAGGGAAAAAAATCCCACAAATTCTTTGGTTTTTCAGCATTTTTGTGTATTTGAACCCTTTCCAACAATGACTGTTATGATTTTGAGATCCATTTTTTCCACACTGAGGACAACTGAGGGACTCATATGCAAATATTACAAAAGGAGCAAACACAATGCATTAAGAGCTGGGGGGTGAAAACTTTTGAATTTGAAGATTAGGGTAACTTTAACTTATTTTGTTTTCTGGGAAACATGTAAGTATCTTCTGTAGCTCCTGAAGGGCAGTACTAAATGAAAAAAATATGATATTTTGGCAAGAACAAAAAAATCATTCTGTTCAAAAGTTTACACCCCTGGCACTTCATGCACCGTTTTTCCTTCTGGAGCATCAGTGAGCATTTGAACCTTCTATAATAGTTGCATATGAGTCCCTCAGTGTGAAAAGATGCATCTCAAAATCATCCACTCATTGTTGGAAAGGGTTCAAATACACAAAAATGCTGAAAAACCAAAGAATGTGTGGGATCTGAAGGATTCTTCTGAAGAAAAGCGTACAGTTTAACTGTTCAGGACAAAAAGGGACTGATGAACAACTATTACTAAACAAAAAAAAAAAAAATTGGATGTGGATCATTCAGGTAACAACACAGTATTAAGAATTAAGTGTATGTAAAACTTTTGAACGGGGTCATTTTTATAAATTCAACCATTTTTTTTTTGTGGACTATATGTAAACGTCTTTTATGTAAAAAAACATATTCAGATCAGTGCTAAATAAAATATAACATGCATTTTGTAAAATAATTAACATTTTGCAGATTCTGCATGGTGTATGTAAACTTTTGACTTCTTCGACAAACATATTTAATACAAAATAATATAAATTCTCCTATAAAAGTAAAATTTCTGCAATTGTTCTACGCATAAACTGCACATCTGAAGATGTAAAAAGAATATTTATTGCCCATATGAAAGAACATACAGAAAAGTTCACACAAATGCCTGCTTAATATTTCAAGTAGCAGAACATGTCTAAACTATTTAGCAATGCTGTAATATTTCCCACCTCTGGAAATGTGTCCTATTTATCCTCATCTTTCTAGACATCTCTCCACTGCTGTATTTTGATGAGGTTATTTACATTAACGAAACAAAGACTAAATATTTTTTTAATATTCAAGTTGCTCATGCATTCTTAAATATGTACGAGCTCTATTGCAGTGCCATCACAAGCTTCTTTTCAACAAAGGATTTACAGAGACTCACTGTTTTACACACAAAATATGATCAGACCATAATCTCTGAACATGACATTGCAACAAACAAGGAGGAATTCCGATTTTCTTTGAAATGGAACGTCCTTTGAGGAAATCTCGACCCGTATTTTTCACAGTCATGGTAAGCACGACCACAAAATCTTGCAGAATGCATCAACATCTTTCAATATTAAAAGCCAGCGTGATGTTTTAAAGCAAAAAGACACTTTTGAAGTTGTTGCAACATTCAATAACAAAATTAAAAAAAAAAAAAAAAAAAAAAAAAAAAAACAACCGAAAAAGAAAATAAAGACTTCATCCCAAGAATGAACATCTATACGTAATTCAAGCTTTATCCTTGCTCAGACATTGTCAGCATTGTTCCACATCTGGAGCCTCACTCAGTGTCCTAACAGCCCAGTGCCTAAACAAAAGGAAACAAATGTGGTAGAGCGTGAAGAATGTAGTATCATGTTTCTGAATTCATTCACAAAAGCTTTAAAGATTAAAATGCATGTCTGAAATGAGCACAATAGTGTATTCATACCTTTAAATCCTTCTTCAGGCATACAGACTAGAAGAAAGCAGAAATAGGTGTTGAAAACAAGACATGGTGGTAAGAGAATTTAAAGTGATAGTTCACCCGAAAAAGAAAATTACCCCATGATTTACTCACCTTTTATGCCATCCTAGGTGTATAGAACTTTCTTCTTTCAGACAAACACAATCAAGAGCTATATAAAAAAATTCCAGGATCTTTCAAGCTTTATAATGGCAGTAAATGGCTGTTGAGATTTTGAAGCAAAATAAAGTGCATCCATCCTTCATAAAAAATACTCACAAGGACTTTATTAACCCCCTGGTGCTGTGTGGAGTACTTTTTTATGATGGAAGGACACACTTTATTTTGCTTCAAAATCTCAACACCCATTCACTGCCATTATAAAGCTTGGAAAAGCCAGGACATATTTAATACAATTCCAATTGTATTCGTCTGAAAGACAAAAGTCATGTACACCTAGGATGGCTTGAGGGAGAGTAAATCATGGGGTAATATTTATTCTTGGGTGAACTATTGCTTTAAATTGATGTAAACAGCACTTACCTTGATAAACATCATCCATTGCAGCATAATCAGCAATGGGTTCATCAGCCTGTAGAGGAAAAGTCAAAGTAAATAATCCTTTAAAGCAAACAGCTAAAATTTGAAATTATTACACCTATATTACCATTTAAAAGTTTGTGGTAAGATGTTCAAAAACATAACCAATGCATCCGTTCCAATCAAAAAGAGTCGAGAGTTACCTTAAGGCAAATAATGCTCTCTGGAATGACTCCAAGACTTCCTAGTGTGGCAGAGTCATCTGTTAAACAGCGTCCATCTATGGATAGGTTTTGATCGAAGGGAGCCACTGAGAACGCATGCATGATCTGTGGATGAAATCAATACAAATAAGACACTAATCTGCATAACATGACAAAGTTAAAGGGATAGTTCACCCAAAAATGAAAATTCTTCTTTAAAACCCATAGGACCTTTGTTCATCTTCATCTATGCAGGGTCAGAAAGCAAGTTCACTGAAAATATCTTAATTTGTGTTCGGAAGATGAACTAATGTCTTACAGGTTTGAAATAACAAGAGGGTGAGTAATAAATGACAGAATGTTCATTTTTGGTTGAACCATCCCATTAATATTTAAAGGAGAAGTCAAGACAAGATGAGCGTTTGAGATTAAGAAGTATTTAAATTGTATTTTTTAATGAAAATAACTGATCGTTTTGCTAAATAAGACCCTTGTTCCTCAGCTGGGATCGTTTACAACCGCATTTGGGATCGTTTGAAGCCGCATTTAAACTGCATTTTGGAAGATCAAAAATCGGGGCACCATAGCAGTCCATTATATGGAGAAAAATGCTGAAAAAAAAAATTTCTTTATGACTGAAGAAAGAAAGACATGAACATCTTGGATGACAACGGGGTGAGTATATTATCTGTAAATTTTTGCTTTGGAACTGGACTTCTCCTTTAATTTTCATTGCACTAACAGACCTGGATCTTCAGTTCTTTAAGTGTCTGGTTGGCAGAAACGATGAGGGCTTTCTCCCCACGGAGTTTCCTGTGTCTTGTGCTCCTCCTGATGCCAGATTTGGATGCAGCGGTCACGGGCGCCGTAGAAATAGAGACGGTCTCGTTCAGCTTCTGCCGTTTGGCTCCAATCTCAGACTGATTTAAAGAAGGAAGCATGAGGCATAAATAGATACTTGGACAGTCATATAGACAAACGGACAAATAGACAGATCTTTAAAGGATTAGTTCACTTCCAGAATAAAATTTCCTGATCATTTACTCACCCAATGTCATCAAGGATGTTCATGTCTGTCTTTCTTCATTTGCAAAGAAATTAAGGTTTTTGAGGAAAACATTCCAGGATTTTTCTCCATATAGTGGACTTCAATGGGGAACCAATGGGTTGAAGGTCCAAATTACAGTTTCAATGCAGCTTCAAAGGGCTGTACACAATCCCAGCCGAGGAATAAGGGTCTTATCTAGCAAAACAATCAGTCATTTTCTAAAAAAGTTAATATTTATATACCTTTTAACCACAAATGCTCATCTTGCACTAGCTCTGCGATGCATGTCTATGACTTCACGCATTATGTAATCAAGTTGGAAAGGTCACATGAGGTTAGTTCTTAATCTGTGAACTTCGGTTCAAAAAGGTAAGTCTGACAAAGGGTGTTTGACTTTCTTTGCACGTTCACTTTGTAAACAATGGATCGGTCACACATGAAGCTAGTGTCAACCTAGTGCAAGATGAGCATTTGTGGTTAAAAAGTATATAACTGTACATTTTTATTTTTTAGAAAATGGCCAATTGTTTTGCTATGTAAGACCCTTATTCCTTACGCTGGGATTGTGTAGAGCCCTTTGAAGCTGCATTGAAACTGCAATTTGGACCTTCAACTCATTGACTCCTATTGAAGTCCACCATGTGGCGAAAAATCCTAGAATGTTGTCCTCAAAAACCTTAATTTCTTTTTGACTGAAGAAAGAAAGACGTAAACATGTTGGACGACATGGGGGTGACTAAATTACCAGGAAATTTTTATTCTGAAAGTGAACTAATCCTTTAATCATACCTGACTGAAGTCTGGATCTTTCTCTCCATCCAGCTTTGGTTCTTCTCTTTCATCCTCCACATCTGATCCACTCACACTGAACTCAGGGGCTGATTCCTTAATCATCTATAACACAGAACAAAAAGGGCACAGTTATTCTTGGTTGTACACTCATGTTTAGGGTTAAACTGAGGACACATGATCATGCAAAAAAAACTCACCCTTTTCTTGTCAATGACTTTGCGAACATACACTGTGGCCTGCGCATATTCTCTCATGTCCCTCTGCTGCTGGAATATGAATCCCTCTCTGCATTCCCGACACAGATCTGACAGCACAACACACAATCTCACATGAAATACTATGTCTGTTTAGACATTAAAGAGAAACACCTGGCTGAAGGTTGATGGTTCAGCTCACCTGGATGAGTCTGGTATTGCACATTGCCATTGTCTTGTGTTTTGTCATGGATCCGACATATAGAGATGGCCTGGTCCACTAGAAACATTTTGCTAATCACCTCCCATTCAGCAGGCCAGAGAAGAGCTATACTGTGCATTGACAGACACAAACACTCAGACTTAAAACTGTTCTTGAGATAAATAGCTGACACTTTAAATATGTATGAAAAAAGTACATTGTTTAAAAGTTTGGTTTCAGTAAATTTTTAAAATGTAAAAAAACCCCAAAACAAAACAGTAAAAACAGTAATATTGTGAAATATTATTGCAATTTAAAATCACTTTCTTCTACTGTAACATTTCAAAATGTAATTTATAAAAACAGTAAAATATTTTTACTATTTAAAACTGTCATTTTCTATTTGAATATATTTTAAAATCTAATTTGTTCCTGTGACGCAAAGCTGAATTTTCATTCATTTTCATCATTACTCCAGTCTTCAGTGTCACATGATATGTCAGAAACCATTCTAATATGCTGATTTGATGCTTAAGAAAGATTCCTTATAATTATTGATGTTGAAAACTGTTGTGCTGCTTAATATTTTTGTGGAAACTGACATTTTTTTTAGGATTCTTTGATAAATATTAATAAAAATAGTAATCTTTTGATTATTAGTGACATTATAATTGTCTTTACAATCACTTTTAGTCAATTTAGTGCATTATTGCTAATTAAAAGTATGAATTTCTATCAAAAAAAAACTTTTGAAATAGGACATTTGAGAGGTCAGGAGTGAGAAACTCACTGTTGAGCATCTCCTTGCAGCATGGAGTCATAAGTGAACATAAAGCCTCCATGCGGGCAGAGCAGGATACTGTTCCCCACATTGGACACTGGGTTGCTCTTTGCTGGCCTCCTGTGGTGATCAGGTATAATAGGAGACATTACAGTAATTTAGGACATCTCAAAATTATCCATATTGCACTGAAAAATGTTCTCAGTCTATACAGAAAAAGTATTTTAAATATTTTTTTCCCATTACCTGATAAATTTCCTCCATTCATCTACAAAGTAATGGGGTACAATGTACAGAACATCTGTGTCCTAAAACACAATCCAAACCAAAGTCAGTGAGCTGAAAGTAAGAATGGAAAACATTTCAATTACTCAAAACATCAGGGAAAAAAACAGAAATGGAAAAGTGCATCACCTGTGGCCATTTCTGCAGTGTAGGCCGATTCTTCTCCTGGAAGAGGTTGAGCAGGGAGGTCTTCTGTTCATTTGCCATCATTCTGTTCAAAGCCTCATTTTCTTTCCCTTCTCTTTCCAGCCTCTGAAAGAAACAATCAATCATAATACCTTTGCCCAAAAAAGGTTTTGAGTCTCCACTACACCTTTGAACCATGACAGTTGTGCTAACTGTCAGGAGTGCACATACATTTTTTAGCCTGGTTCTCATAAAAGTACCTGGAGAAAATTAATTAATAATAGTGATATTAAAGAATTACTCCATTTTCAGAACAAAAATTTCCTGATAATTTACTCACCCCCATGTCATCCAAGATATTTTATTATATAGTCTTTCTTTTTTCAGTCACAAAAAATTAAGCTTTTTGAGGAAAACATTACATGATTTTTCTCCATATAGTGGACTTCAATAGTGCTCAACAGATTGAAGGTTAAAAATAAAATTAATATCTATACACTTTTTAACCACAAATGCTCATCTTGTCTAGCTCTGCGATGCGCATGCGTACTCGGTGCTCTCCGGTTTAATACAGTTAGGGTATGTCGAAAAACTCCCACCTCATTTTCTTCTCCAACTTTAAAATCGCCCTACATAGCTGTTTTACCTTTTTTTGTAAAGGGCGTTTGACTCTCCTTGTACGTTCACTTTGTAAACACTGGGTCGGTACTTCTGCAGTGATGTAGAAAGATTTTGAAGTTTGAGGAGAAAATGAGATGGGAATTTTTTGACATACCCTAACTGTATTAAACCGGAGTGCACATAGAACATCACAGAGCTAGACCAGACGAGCATTTGAGGGTAAAAAGTATATAAATTGTAACTTTTTTTTTTTAGGAAATAACTAATTGTTTCACTAGATAAGACTCTTATTTCTCGGCTGGGATCGTGTAGAGCCCATTGAAGCTGCATTGAAACTGCATTTTTAATTAATTATCAGGAAAAGTTTTTTTTTTTTTTTGAAAGTGAAGTAATGCTTTATTTATCAGTGGACATTATTTATTTCATTTTTTAATAAAATAAACTAAAGTGTGGTGATACTATAATATTTTAAAATAAAAAGGGAGTATTAAACAATAAAACAATTATTTTATAGTAAACTTAAAAATAAAATATTTACTTTTTTATATGAATATTCATCATTTTAAAACCTAAAATTAGCAAGCTTCTATTTTGGCGAGTTTCCGGCAAGTAGGTATATACACTGCTGGGTCAGTGAAGAGTGTAAGTGAATGAAATGTCACATTATTGCATTGTGCTTTAAAAACAGCAGCGAAGCACCTAGAATTATGCTTTCAGTTTAAGTAGAAATCTTATAAAGTATTACAGTTTGTCAGTCTAAAATGGTAATTGTGCAATAACAGCTGTCAAACTTGTCGTCTGAACTTATTTACATAGTGCATTTCTTGTTTTGGTCGCCCATGCGGACCTGCATAGCACTTATGCGCACCCCTGCTATCTGATCAATTTATTACCATGCACTGCTGACAGGCCTCGTGACTTTGCATGAACTCTGGTGCTTTGGGGAAATACATCCGCAGTTTATTCCACACCTCAGCAGAAACCAGCCGCCTGTCATTCTCTAGTATACTCAGACCACCTGCAGGAGAAATAAACAACACAATTATGTAAACCAACCTTGCTACATGATACACAATTTTAAACATTTAAATGAACTAATTTAAAATGTTTAAAGAGATAGTTCACCCAAAACTAATTATTATTAAATGTTGTTAATCAATTTCTTCTCTTCCATGTCAGCAGCCAGCAGAAAGCTTTTGGATTTCATCAAATTTTTGTCTTTCGAAGATGAACAAAGGTCTTACGGGTTTGAAACATGAAGGTGTGTTTGATGAACTATCCCTTTAAATTCATATAAAACGTTTATTTAATGACAACAACATTTTTCATTTAGTTTTCAGTTTTATCCACAGAGAAAACAAACCATGGTAACAGAGAATGTCCTCATTAAAGTTCTTCATCTCTTCACCATCCCCGTCTTCATTATCTCCTTTAACTCCATCAGCTAACAAAAAGACAAAAAAGATAAACAGATAATAGTCAAAAGACAAGAGCAAAAGCTATAAACAACATTTACTGTAAATGCCTCAGTACCTTTGGTTCCTGCACTGCTGCTTTTCTCTCCATTGACTTTGCTGTTGTTGTGTTTCATTTCCTCCTCATCTTCCTCTAGCTGGTCTAACGCCAGTTGTCTCCAGCCCCTTAGAGAAGCCTTACCAATCCAGAAACCTGATTCATCACTAAATACACCCAACATAAACAAGCAGATCAACTTCATCAAATATTTAATACACTGCATTAGCAGGATTATTATAATTAGCTAAGACTAAAAACATAAATAAAATCATTTTTGTTATTTGAAACAAATTAAACTTTAACTGAAATAAAATTATTTCTTTAATTTAACTTGATGTACTAAAAATGTAAATAAAAACGATATAGAAAATACATTTAAAAAGTAAAAAAAGTGCCAAAACTTTAAAACTAAAATGAAAATACGAAACACAAAAATAAATTCAAAATAATAAAATCTAAAATAGCATCTTAATGACTAAATAACACTGCAGGTTAAAAAGAGCAGCTAATATGCACTCATACTTTTTCAAAGGGGTTTTGACGAGATTCATGACCTCTCTGTAATCTTCATTCAGCTGGTTTTTCAGTCTGATCACCCGACAACGCTGAGTGACACAGTCTCTACAGAGGGATGACTCTAAACCCCACAGAGGATGAATGAATATATTGAATATATAAAACACATATAATAAACAATTAAAAGGTTCGACAAAAAAAAAAAGTTCTTACGGCCTAGTCTAGATACTCCTCCGTAGCGGCTGAAAAGGAGATCAGCGGCCTTTGAGGATATTCTTTTGACCTCGCCGATCTTATCTGGGTGCAGTTTGCCGTGTGAGCACAGGAATTGGCTGTTGTCAATTTCCTTGATGGCCGTGGAGTCATCAAGCCATTTCTTGAGCCACTCCAGAGGCACAAACTCAAACGGCTGGCCTAAAAAGCACAAAAGGAGCCCAAGCGTAAATTTCTTAATGAAAATGAAAACAAATGCTTTTACACAAATACAAAAGCATTTAAAATGGTTACACTATTGTTCAAAAGTTTGGGTTTAGCATTTTTATTTAGGAATGATGCATTATATTGATCAGAAGTGACAGTAAAAACTTAATGTTATGAAAAAACGTTACAAAATCTCTATATTAAATATGCCAAACTTTGTTGAAAAATGTTATCACGAATCACAAAAAAGGACGTGTTTTCAACATTAATAATAGGAAATGTTTCTTGAGCAGCAAATCAGCATATCAGAATGATTTCTGTAAGACCATGTGACACTTAAGACTGAAGTAATGATGCTGAAAATTCAGCTTTGGATCACGGGTATAAATTACGTTTTAACAAATACTAAAATAGAAAACAGTTATTTTAAATTGTAAAAATATACCACAGTATTACTGTCTTTAAAGAGGCTTTTAAAAACAAAAAATATACCAATCCCAAACTTCTAAATGGTAGTGTAAATGTAACAATGTTTAAAATTGAAAAAAGGGAGATTTAACAGTTCATATTGTCGGAGAAACTAATGCACGGAGCTTTTTTTACGGACCGTCTTCTGCGGGTAACAATTCGTAGAGCTCCTTCACCTCCTCATGTTTGGCTTTGCCTTTGTCAACACTCTGTTTTCGCATGTCTGCCATCTCATTGCACCATTCCTCAAACTTCTTGTTGTCCTGGTCAACCAGTTTCTGGAGAAAAACTAAAAACCAAACAAATATGTCTTAGATATTTAATAGTCTAAACAGACAACACATACAAAAAATATTGTGTAATAAAAACAGTAATAACACTCGAAATACTCTAATAATAATATCCTTAAAGTTTTATTCAGGTTTACCTGGTACTTCAACGTTAGTTTCTGTTTGGTCAGTCTCTTCTGTCTGCTGTTTGTACACTAACATGTACGCGTTTCTCGAACAGTGATAGCCTTTGCTACATTTTGGCTTTCGTGTTTGAGACTTGGCAGTCTCGGCTGCAATGTAAACAAGAATAAGCAACAAAGTACACTTTATTGAGTAGCTACAAAAATGAGAGATCATTTAAAGTAAACTCTCAAACTGTGTTGTTACCTATGTCTTCCTCAATGCCCAGCTGAAGTTTCTTGCCCTCCATTTTCTCGATCTCCTCATCATTGAATTTGTACCAGTCATTAGTGTGGGCGTCTCTTACATGAGCTATGTAGTGCCCAGAGTATGCACTCACGCCACGATGAATCAACACCGCACTGAGTTCATATGTACACTTTTCTTCTGGATTCAGAGGTGGAGGGAGAAAAAAAAAAAATAAGTAATGTTAATTCATTACAATTTCCTGTTTCTTATCTCAGATTCTTAAATGACACACTATCTTCCAAAACATTTTCAATTTTTTGTAATTCAATACTTGTATTCAGCATTAAATTGATTAAATGTGATAGTAAAGATTTGACATTGTTACAAAATATTTCTATTTCAAATAAATGCTGTTCTTTCCAACTTTTATTTCATCAAAGAACAGCTGAAAATCAGCATATACGATGTTTTCTGAAGGATCATGTGACACTGAAGACTGGAGTAATGATGCTGAAAATCCAGCTTTGCATCACTAGAATAAATAACATTTTACCATTTATTGAGAAAGAAAACAGTTATTTTAAATTGTTATAGTATTTCACAATCTTGCTGTTTTTACTGTACTTTGATCAAATAAATGCAGCCTTGGTGAGCATAACAAAAACATTAAACAAAATCTTGTGAACTGCAGTGTACATATTAAATGCACAGTATACCTTTTCCTACCAAAAATGGCCCCATGTCAAGAACTTCAGGAAAACTAATGAAGGTGTTGAGTTTCTTCTTATGACCACTTTGCCTATAAAAGAAGAGAAAGATGACAAATTATTACTTTATATATATAGTCATAAGCAGCATAGGTATATTTGCTGCAATAGCCAAAAATACATTATATGAATCGAAATTGTTGACTTTTATTTTATAAAAAAAAAAAAGATTTTTATATATGTGTAAAAAAAAGCATTAGGATATTACGTAAAGATCATGTTCCTTGAAGATATTTTGTAAATTTTCTACCATATATCAAATTGTAATTTTTGATTAGTAATATGCATTGCTAAGAGCTTCATTTGGACAACTTTTAAGGATTTAAACTTTACATTTTTTTGCACCCTAAGATTCCAGATTTTCAAATAGCTGTATCTCAGCCAAATATTGTCCTATTAAACAACCTATTGTCCTATCTAACTAACCATATAGGAATGTAAAGCTTATTTATTCAGCTTTCAGTTGATGTGTAAATCTCAGTTTTAAAAAAATGACCCTTATGAGTGTTTTTGTGGTCCAGGGTCACTTATTTGATCACATCATTATATGATAATTGCTGAATTACAATACTCACCTATCGAAAACAAAACGCATGAGTTGAAAGTTGAGTGTGCGAGGAAGACTCTGAAGCTTGATCCGACGGGTAGCGTTCTGTTTACTCTGACAGCTCTCACAATAGTAGCGATTATCACCATCAAGCTTTTCCTCCTAAACAGTGTGAGGAACACCACATTAAGACCCCTAATATCTGATTTACATAGAAATATGGAGCTGTCAGGCACAGGAATGTTAGCAGTCACCTTAAGAAACTCTGTAACGCACTCCGTGAGGTTTTTGTGTCCTTGAATATTCAACTCCAGCTCATAAAATCGTGATGGTAGAGGAGATTCACGTCCACATTTGTTGCATCTGGTGTAACACAAAAAGCAAACGCTAATTACCATATTATAACATATTAAGCACTGAACATGTCATACGTTGTAGATACATAATAAAAAACGCCTGAATTTGAAAATAACTTACACTGTAACATAAGAGAACTGTCCACAGAACTGCTGTTGGATGACATTTTGGAGATTTGGGTCCTTCTGCTTTGAAAGTGTGTCTTCGAGAAGTGAAAGGAAGAGTTTGGAGAATTCCTGAGCATCCTAAAAACAAAAGAAAACTGCCTTTTGAGCTTTCCCCTCATCTATAGAGCATTCCAACATATCTTGTGCTGGCCTACCTGCTGTTGTCCTGTATCGAGCCCAAGGGCCTTGACCAGCCCCGAAGGGTCGATATACCGCCTGTTGCTGTTCTGTAGCAATGCAAACAGATACTGAAGATGTTCACATATCGTCCGTGGTTCATAATCTGTTGGTTTGCAGAAAAATGTGCACAAATGATTAAAGTACATTACAATCAAAGGACCGTTGATACTTACTAAATGGCAGTTGTCACTACAATAAATGTTGCATGCTACAACATTATAAAAGTAATAGTAATAGCTAAGTATAACTATCTGAGCTTTAAAAGAAAGATCCTTAGGCTCACCTGAATCCATGTTGTGCCCTTCTGCTCTGGAATTCTGAAACTGATATAACGCTCTGCGAAGCTCTAGATTGTGGAACCACACCTGGAGGAAAGTGTTCACGTAACACGTGGCTCCAAGATTCGTCAGGCCTACAAATGTGTTCTGCAACAGAAAGATCAATCGCATAAATGTTGATGTTGTTAACATATTGGTGTTATTATTGTGTGTGTATACATGTGTGTGTGTGTGTATATATATATAAACACCAGTTTTAAAGTTGAAATAAAATAAAAAAGAAGTATTCAGTGAAAAACTCCAACTTTTAAATAAAATGGAAAAAAATTAAATGTTGCCTTGGTTTATTACTATCTGAAATCAGTAAGTTAAAATGAAAGTTCAAAAATTTCTAAAACAATTGGTGAAACTCTTTGACAAAATGCAACTAAATTACTAAAAATTCAAACTTAAATTAGAATGAAAACTACAAATGTAAAATAAAAATATAAATAATATAAATGTCAGCTTAAAATATTAATAAATATTATAATAGAATATACATCATACTGAAATAACACTATGATTCTTTATGTATTCGCATCCTACAGATTGACATACTGTATGGTTTCGTCATTTTAAATAATTATGTCATTTGGCTTACCTTATCACGTCTTTCTGAATTTGGGTCATCAATGTTATGAAAGGCATTTTCATCAATTTCTCCCAACCATGATTGCTCCCCAATACCGACTAGACAATTAGGATTCCCTTTACAGTTCCTCCTGTGTGCCAGCAAAAAATGTTTAGGGTAAGATAGTTGTTTTATTAACACAGTGTCTTTAAATCAGAATTACAGTCAATGCACTCACGCATGCATCTTGAAATAAATGAACAGGGGTCACTATTACCTGCATGTCCCTCTTTTGCATGCTGCCACTGCGATCCTATAAGCCAACTCGATATGTTCATATGTGATGTCCTCTGGTTTGACCGTCTCTGCCCACTTCCAAGCAGCTTTTTCCAGCTGCAACCGAGGAGCCATTCTGCACAAAAAAATACACAAATCTTTGGAGTTACACATAAATTCTGCAAATAAAATCACAACATTTATCTGAAGAAAGCATATACAAACACAAGCATTTACAGTTACACAAAGATTACATACTGCACACAGCTAAACATAACTAAAAAAGAAACACAAACATATTACACACAGAAGCACATCACACACACTTGACAGATACAAACATCTGTGTGATGCACAGACACAGGCCTTGCATCACTGGTCCAGCATGCACATTTTTTTATTTATTTTACCCCATACATCAGAAAAACACTCCAATGACAGCTAATTTATATTAACAAGCACACAACTGGCAAGCACAGAAAATAATATTCAGGAAACACCACTGACTCCCAATTAGCAGGCACATTTTTGATTATTTCATCAACAAAATTCACAGTTTTAGTTAAAACATACCGTCAAAAATAAATACGGCGGCTTACGGGCTCAACACAGCTGTATTGTTTCACAAATCTTTAGTAAACACAATAATATTGAATGCTTTCATCGAGGCTGCGCAGTTAGCATGCTAGCAGCTAGCTCTTGACTTATTTTCATTAAATAAATGCACCTGGCGTGAATTTACCAAGATATTCTTGACTGTGAAGATGCTTTCATAAATATAGGAATTTTAAATCACACTTTATTGATGGTACATTTGTATTTAGCGCCCTTGCGTCAGCTTTTATATAAATATTTTTGTCCCTTCGTCAGTTTCAAACTTCTATGAGACGTACGTACTTACGCGTGACGTAATCGCGGCGTCTGACGTCAGTGCGTCAGCGGGCAGCTCAATGTCGTGGCGTTGCCATATGGCAACATACTGTTTTGCTTAACTTTCTCGCTACTTGGGGGGAGAGTAAAACTCACTAAGTTGTTCAAATGCAAAACAAAGTCTTGAAAACATAAAAATATGCTGTTTTTAAGTTAGATTACATCTGAATGACCATAATGGAAGACATATACTGAAATACACCACAAATTACACAATACTAAACAGCTTTCTGCACAATTCCTCTCTGTAACTTTTATTTTATTTCTTTTAATAATTGTATGTTCAAACGAAAAATATAATTCAGCAGTAGGTAATTAAGAGAGATATGTTTACACAGATACTTACATTTGTTTGGCTTTTTAAAGAAGACAAACCACATATTGATAAGTTACTGATTATGTTCTCTTCACTTTAATCATGTTTTTGTGTATGTTTTTGCTTTCTTTTGTGGGAATTGTGCCCGAATGGATTCCCATGGTAGATCATGAGGCACATTCACACACTGAAAAGAGAAAAGTCCAATGAATCTTTTAACAAGAAGCTCTAATAAAGGCCCCAAAAGTTTAAAAGCTTTTTACTGGACTTTAAACTTCACCTTTAAACTTTGTACGAGAACATGTCATATAGAGGTTTCTGTGTCACAGGAAGGTCATGAATGTAGTCTATAGAGAAAACATGCAAAATTGTGGACTAATAGCAGGATGTTCTTTGTATTTAAGTATTGTTGTGGAGATATTTTGGTCCAACTGATTGAATTAAGAAATATCAGTATGTAAACATGACCTGCTTTCTGTTTAGACTTTATTGTCAGCACCACATTTAAAGGTTTGGACACCTTTAACTGAATTTATTTCTAATAAATCTTAAAATCTTTTGATCTAAGCTTGCTTAAATGCTTAAAATTTGTTTGGTAGGCAAATACAAACCATGTCTATATATGAATTTCTTCCAGAAACTATGGATGTGTTGGACTGAATAAGAACAAGCAGCAGCAAGTATCCAGTATACATGTTAACTATTTGAATACATTTATAAAAAAGCATCCCATGATGCACATCATTGAAGTGTGCCTAAAAATAAGAACCATGGCCTGTTTCACAGACAGGGCTTAAAATAACCCATGTACGTCTGCAAGATGTCAGTTAAAGATCGCTTGATCTGGAAAGCATCTGCTGTGTACAAACATCTGACAAACATCTGTAAGATGTCGGTTTAACATATATTCTAAATCACAAACATCTTAAAGACATCTAATAAACATCTGACATCTGATAGGAAATGTCCTATAGATGTATTGCAGATGAGCAAACGCTCTAAAAAAATACATCTTGCAAATGTAAATGCAGACATCAAATAGACGTATCTGCAATGTACGTGTGCTATCAGAGGACATTTAAGTAATTTTTACGCGGACATCACATATACATCTGCAAGATGTCTGTTAAAGATTACTTGATCTGGAAAGCATCTACTACATACAAACATCAGACAGACGTCTGTAAGATGTCAGTTTTACATACATTCTAAATCACAAACATCTTAAAGACATCTTATAGATGTCTATTTGACATCTAATAAGAAACGTCCTATAGACGTATTGCAGATGAGCAAACACTCTAAAAAATACATCTTGGAGATGTAAATGCAGATGTCAAATAGACGTATCTGCAATGTACGTGTGCTATCAGGGGACATTTAAGTAATTTTTACGCGGACATCACATATACATCTGCAAGATGTCTTTTAAAGATCACTTGATCTGGAAAGCATCTACTACATACAAACATCTGACAGACGTCTGTAAGATGTCAGTTTTACATACATTCTAAATCACAAACATCTTAAAGACATCTAATAGACGTCTATTTGACATCTAATAGGAAATGTCCTATAGATGTATTGCAGATGAGCAAACACTCTAAAAATAATCTTGGAGATGTAAATGCAGACGTCAAATAGACATGTCTGTGATGTACGTGTGCTATCAGGGAAGCCAGAATTAGGCCATAGCTCGATTGGGATACTTAATTTTTATAAACATGCCTTAGAAAAAAAAAATTACTAGTGTACATCTTGAGACATAAAAAGGCACTGATGTATTTTAAGATCAGTCAGTGCAAGTTTCTTTCATTTGAAACAGCTCAGACTTACATTTTAGTCTTGGACCATAGGTTTAAGCCTTGTCTGTGAAACCAGGGGAATATGTGTTGATAGTTTACATGACAGCTATGTTCAAATGTGAATATTATAATAATGCAGAATGAATATTTATATCCAAACTAGTATATACTTAGCATAAAAGTACTTATATAATTATAAAACTCCAGTAGTTGTCTTTTAGTGCTCTACAAACACTTGTCCAAATGTAATCAGTGTGACAGATGTTTAGCCCTGTCTTTAGCTGTAGATGGTGCTTGGGTTGGGGCAGCTTTGAGGGGGTCCTGCACGGCTCCTCCTTTTAGATCCGTGACATTGGACCTGTTGTCATGGAAATACTTCAGACGCATAAATTTGACAAAGAGTCTTCAAAGGCACAAAAGCCAGGATGATGAACAAGGATTAAGCTCGACGCATCTGAGACGCCACAAACAAATATTCCTGCTTCAAAAGCATTAAAAAGCACTTTAGGGGCGTTTCACGGGCTATATGTCGTTTTATATAAATTAAGGGAATGTTTGGTTTTCGCAAGAGTAGACTTTGCGCGGTACAAACGCGACAGAACAATTGCATTTAACATTGGAGCAGCAAGTGCTTTTGCTTGGACACGCGAGATGGCCAGAGTGCGATGCATTCAGCACCTGTCAGGATGGTTTGTTCTCTTCAGCTTAATGACACGCCAGAGTCAGTCCATTGAGACAGGTAGGGTGATGGGTGTTCAGTTCTTAAGATTTATCCCGTTATTAGCTCATTGACACCGACACTTGTTGCACTCCGGTTTCCTCTCGTATTCTGAATTCATTTGTGTGTATTGGCATTAGAACTAGCTGGAGTTGCAATGGCTTTCACAGACATTTGGCTTGTCCCGTGTAATTTGTCTTACCGCAACTGTAATCTAATGAACTTAATAGAAAGTACAGTAGATTGAAAATGTTTTAAAATGTTCCTAAAATGTTTTAAATATGTACATTTTAATTCCTGTTTTTTTTTTTAAAGGGAACAGTTTTATTAATTAAAACGTTTTATTATTTTAACTTTTTTCTCATTTTATTTTATTTATGTTACAAATTACAATGTAATCTGACTTCAAATTGGCTTTCATATCACATCATATCATACTTCTCTGGTTCCTTCAGTTATATATATGCCTAATTCTTTCTGGGCATTTGCATGACAACACAATAAAACATGTAAAAATAAGAGATCAATTGTTTACTGAAACATTTGTTGTGAACTTATTACTCATATATGAACTGCACTTATTTCATAGACATATAGATAGTTGTCTTTTGCTGTGAAAATCATTATTGTTTTTCATTATGAGACAGTGCATCTGGCTAAGGATGATTAATTTGATCTGACATTAAAAACTGATATAGCGCCTCCTCATCTGGTCCAGTGAAAAGCCCCTGGCATCGGTGTGATTACCAACAGAGTTGGCACGCTCTCTGCTGTTTCTCTAGAGTTCGAAATTACAATGGGAACCCGAGTGTGATTGGAGCTACCAACTGCTTTGGTCTGGCCAATTAAAACATTTATAGGGAACTTACTATTCTGCTGGTGTTCATTTTTGTGGAAACTCAGTTGAGGACACATGGTTACGGAATATTTTGAGGTATCGGTCCTTTTCCACCAATAGAAGCTTTCTCTGGACATTCCTGGCAGTGAGACATCATGGATCCACCGGTTGCCCTTGGTAACAAAGCTAATAAACCAAGGAGAGGTTGTAAATCTTCCTATTATTTGGTTCGTACCCCAGATGGGGGGGATGCAAAGCCAGTTCATGCTTGTGGTCTTTCTAGATCAGAACTGGATTTGTTCTGTTTTCCTTCCATCCATGTGTTCTTTGTTTCAGTCTAAACATGACCATTAAAGGAATAGTTCACCCAAAATGAGAATTTGGTGAAAACTTATTCACCATTAGTCCATTTAAGATGTAGATTTGTTTGTTTTTTTATGAGATTTGAAGAAGAATTGGAGAAATTTAGCATTACATCACTTGCTCATCAATGGATCCTCTGCAGTGAATGGGTGCCGTCAGAATGAGAGTCCAAACAGCTGATAAAAACATCACAATAATCCACAAGTAATCCACACCACTCCAGTTTACCAATGAATATCAATTAAAGCTGTAAATTACGTGTGAATAATCCATAATAACACATCCTCCAGTGAAAAAAATCCATCCCCTATTGTCCTTTCAAGTCAAAATCTACCAACATATAACAACAAAAACAGTCTTAAGGGTCATTTTTAGTAAAAAAGCTTTCCATTGATGTATGGTTTGTTAGGACAGGACAGTATTTGGCTGAGATACAACTATTTGAAAATCTTGAATCTGAGGGTGCAAAAAAATCAAAATACTGAGAAAATCACCTTTAGCAATGCATATTGCTAATCAAAAATTAAGTTTTGATATATTTAATAAATATCTTCATGGAACATGATCTTTACTTAATATCCTAATGATTTTTGGCATAAAAGAAAAATAGATAATTTTGACCCACACAATGTATTGTTGGCTATTGTTACAAATAGCATCATATGTTTGTTTAGGACTGTTTCAGACTGTTGTATGTTGCTTGTAAAAGTGCTTGATCTGTCCATATTTATCTTCTAATTCAGAAAAGATAACTTATCATTTGAAAACAACAATACAACATTTCTTGCAAACATGCAGCTTTTCACATCACAGGATGTTAATTGATGGACTGGAGTGGTGTGGATTACTTGTGGATTATTGTGGTCTTTATATTAGCTGTTTGGACTCTCATTCTGATGGCACCCATTCACTGCAGAGGATGTATTGCTAAATTTCTTCAAATCTCTTCAAATGAAGAAACTCAATTTTCAGCAGATTTTTATTAACTGACACAGAAGTTGTTTTGGAATCTCGACTTCTTGAGAAAATGATCTTGAATCTCACAGCTATCTCAATATTCCCAACAGTCAATGTCGTGGACTTCTGCGGACAGACAATACAGGGGGATGGCATGATCGTAAAGTCCCACCAGGAATCCCGGAAGTACTACTTTGTCACCATGGGAACGGATTGCCACCTCACCATGCAGTCCGCCACCCCCCGGGACAAGGTGCAGTTCTACTTCCGCTTTTTTCTGGTCTACAGCCTGCTACGAGTGTCCCCGCACAGCCCCGCACCCCTCTTCCCAGAATCACCCAGGGGGTCCTCTTCATCTGGCCCGACGCGGCCTGATTTGAGCTTGGAGCCAACCACCAGGGAGGGGCCTGAAGACCCCTGCCACGCTGGCTCTTACATCCAGTTCTACGACGGGAGGGATAAATCCGCACCCCCTATTGGCCAGCCACTCTGTGGGAAGAGCCCTCCCCGACCGGTGTTGTCAACGGGCAACTTTTTAACTCTGCGTCTTGTGACGAGAGGAACACAGCCAAGGGTGGACTTTGTTGGAGACTTCACTTCATTCAGGCTTGGTTAGAATGCATTTACATCATCTTTTTTTCTTGAAGTTAGAATATCAACAACCTGCAACAATATTGTTTGTCTCTCCAGGTTTTAACCAATCAGAGTGCAGCGGACAGCCTTACTTCAACTGTCGCAATGGGAAGTGTATTCCCATGAGTCTGGTTTGTGCCGATGATAAAGGCATTGACAACTGTGGCGATGGCAGCGACTTAATTGATTACCCTGGTTGCAACGGTAAGTAAAGAGTTTATTTTTTATGCTTGTCCCTCTCACCATTTGTTTCTGATAGATCTTGTTCTTGTTTTGTGCGTTTCAGGTCCTCTATCTACACCCAAGCCCCCACAGCATCATGTTACCCAACCAGCACAGATGCTGAATGTTCCTACTCAAACAGTTTCAACTTTAAAGAACTGTGCCACTCCAAACGCCATTCCTGATCCAGATTCTATAACCGGTAAGTTCTTCAGTAGTTCTGAAAAGCAATGAAAAACATGAACACAACAAAAATTCTGCCACACTCCTAAAAATATTCCACAAAGAACCTTCAGAATGAATGGAAACTTTACATTGGAGAAAAGGTTCTTTATAGTGGCAAAAAAGGTTCTTTTGATTATTAAAAATGTTCTTCACAATGAGGAAAAATGATCTGAAGGTTCTTTTTAGAACTGTTCTCTGAAAAGTTCTTTGGGGTTCTTTTGCAAAAATCCTCTTTTTAAATTACTTATTTTTTTGGGTAATGATGTTGATGTTGAATGTAGAACTTTATATTTTCATACTTCTTCATGTATGTTGAATTTGCAATTTAAGGGAACAGCTGATCGAAGAATGACAATTTCATCATTTACTAACTCTCTTGTTTTTTTAATTCTGTATGACTTTATTTTCTGACTTAAATACCACCATAAAACATTTAAGCTGGTATTTACTGAAAATCCCTGTATACTCTTAAAAAAAAGGTTCCAAAAGGGTTTTTTTTACAGTGTCCTTTACAGTCTTCAATGGTTAAGAACCATTTTGGGTTCCCCAAAAAAGCTTTTAGTGAAACATTCTTAAAAGAAACATTTTTACTACTTTGAAGAACATTTTAAAAAACTAAACTATAGTGGAAAAGTTGTGGCAAACATCTCTTGTTGCCTTCCATTATTTACTTAGAAATGTATAGAATTTAGTGATGTTATGGTGCATGCATAACAGCTTTTTCATTTCTGAATAATCTGTTTCCTTAAGAAAAGTCAGTAGTTTCTTTCCTGTATGGTAAATTTTTGTTAAACCTCAAAAACATGTTTTATAGGCTTCCCAGAATCCTGTATGTTCAGTTGTAGAAGGCCAAGCTAATAAAACCATGCACATGTTATTGTGTGTTCAAGCCTTCACTAAATCAGTAACCCTTTAACTGTCACTCCCATTTTTGAACATAGACTTGAAAATACACTTTATTTTATTTTTTTTATTTTTATAAATCATGAACGAAAACAGTTTGTAATATGATTTTGATATACATTTTCCATGGTAATGCAATGTCTGATTTTAAAATGGTTTTCAAAGGATGAATTTTGAGGTTTTAAGTTTTGAAGTGATATATAATTATAACACAAAAAAAGGCAACAAAGAATGTCTTTTTGTGACAAAAGTCAGAATTCATGTTATTGAGGTGCATTTTTAAGGTTTTAATCTATTACTTTTCCTACATAATTTGTAACACAAAACAGTGATAAAATATCTGTTTAGGAGTCCTAGACCTTTCCAACGACATATAATTTGTCATGATTAGATTTGGATTTATTTGTAATATGGTGAACTAAACAGTGACAGTTAAGGGGTTAACATGGTTGTGGGTTTGAAGTCACTAAATTGACTGTACAATATCCACATCCTGTTTTGAGTGCATATTTAGACTTAAAATCAATTTATATAGATGCAAAACCTGAAGTGGAAGAAGATGGTTCAATGCACCAAAACTCCAACATAATGACTATTCCTCAAAACAGCAGCTCTTTTTGACTGTCCATAAATTTTGTTTTATTGCTACATAATGGTGAACTCTGAAAGGCTAGGGACACAAAGCTAATTGAGGAGCACATAAATGTTCATTGCAAACAGTGAGCTGTAAATCAGCTGCTCGTTGAAACTTCTCAAGAGCACTAGTCTGCTAAGTAGCTACTCACATTTGTGCATTTGAACGAATAGCTGTCATTTACCTCCACATTCAATTTAAATTGCTTTTTAAAAATCCACAGGTGTTTGAACAAAGGCACACTACTTGAAGGGACAGACTGCACAAAGAAACCTTTAGTGGCATTAGAAGGACTATCATATCGCATTTTACTGTATAAAATGATGTAATGAAACAGTTGCCAAATAAAAAAATCAGCCAAATTTTCATTAATAAAATAAAGCAGAAATAAAATTAAATAAAACTAATACGAAAACTGAAATCTAAATTAAAAGGTAAACAGAAATAATTACAATATAAAAAATAATAATAACAATAAAATGACAAAAGCACATAGTACAATTAATAAAACGTAAACTGAGATGAAAACTGTAAATATAAAAAAAAGACTGAAACTATTTAAAATGTTAAAAAATATGAATAAGTACTATAACCATATATAAATAATAATAAAATAGACTGTTAAGAGTGTTGATAGGCAGCTAAGGCAAGCAATATATAACACAAATGTTCAATAAGTATTTTGTTTATTAACTTATGGCCTACTTTGTATTATTGGGTGAGCCATAAAATGCAGCTAAAGCTTATTTAATTTTTTTGTTTATTTATTTATTTCCTGTTTTTATTAATACACACCCTGTTATTGCTTTTGAAACATCTTAAAAGCATCTGAATAGCAGTTTTGGGTATGATTAATAATTTATATGTTTAATAATTTATTGTGCTGAATACATTTCAGTCTCACTGGGAATTGTAGGCCCTACTCCTTTGATGAAATCCTTTCTTCTCCAGATTCCCAGTCTTCCATTTCTCTGCTGGCACTGTATGTGGTTCTGGGTGTGACGGCAGGAGGGGTTCTTATGTGCTGGTGCTGTTGGGCCCCTGGCTGGTTCCTGTGGCGCGTGAGTGTGTTTCGCTTCTTGCCCTGCTGCAACTCCTGCTGCGCATCCTGCCAGCTCTGCGGACGGAGCTGCTTGCAAAACAAGGACCACCGGCTGGCCAAGGTTACGCCGGAAGGAGCAGCAACACCTGTGTCTTCTACCACCACGGTGGCTGTGTAAATACACTCCTCTGAGATCTCCTAGATACATAAAAGACTGAAAATGGAGATGATAAGGACAATTTTGCAATGAAAAAGAAACAAGAATTGATGGGCAGTGGAGTGTTTTGTGTTTTGTTTTTGAAAAAGTGTAGAATATAATTCAGCAAAATGTGCTATTTTTATTTTTTAAACTGGATTTGTTATATGTATTTCATAGATACTGGATTTGGAGAAACAACATGAGCTGAGATTTCTAGTTTCTAGCCTGTTTCGCAAAGTGAAAAAGGAAAGAATTCCACTCTATATTACCTCAGTGGGATAACTCACTTGTTGTTTTAATCTGTTTCCTGAACATGAGCAATGCTAGTGACTCTTTTTCTTGTTGAACTATTGTATTGTGTATAAAAAACTAAGTAGATTCAAGGTTATGCCAAAAAGTGCTATAAACCGATTTTTTCTAAAAGTGTTTTCTTAAAACCAAATCTTGCATGTTCACTGACATAAAATCTCGGAAACCTAGACCACTGATGCCACTGTGTTTAAATAAATGTGATGTGCAAGATAACTACTGTAATGTACATAAAAAACTTCAAATCTTGCCAATTTTTTTAGGCTGAACTAGTTAATATGATTAGAGGAACTACAAAGTGGATGTTTGTTTATCAATTTGATGAAGTTATTTAAAGGAATAGTTCACTCACAAATAAAAATTTCCTTAAAATGTACTCATCCAGGATGTAAATGAGTTTGTTTTTTCATCAGAACAGATTTGGAGAATTAACATTACATCACTTGCTCACCAGTAGATCCTCTGAAGTGGATGGGTGCCGTCAGATTGAGAATCCAAACAGCTGATAAAAGCATCACAATAATACAAAAGTAGTTCACATCACTCCAGTGCATCAGTTAACATCTTGTGAAGTAAAATTTGTGTGTTTGTAAGAAACAAATCCACCATTAATATATTTTTTACATCAAACCATAACTTCTGGCTAAAATATGAGTATTCATATCCATAATAGGTTATTTCTTTTCCAATGAAAAAGTAATCTTGTTTGAATAAGGTGAAAAATATGCATAGAAAAATGCACCATTAACAAACAAAAACAGTCTGAAATAGTTCTGAACATATACGTGGGTGGATTTTGATGTGAGAGGAAGTGTAATTATGGATTATAGTCTCATATTTTGGCCAGAAGCAATGGTTTGAAGTTAAAATTACTTATTGATGAATTTGTTTCTTACAAATACATGGTTTTAACTTCACAAGATGTTAACTGATTGAAGTGTTGTGGATTACTTGTGTATTATTGTGATGTTTTTATCAGCTGTTTGGACTCTCATTCTAACCGCACCCCAGGTTTCAGTGGTGAGCCAAAATACCCCTCCACAAATCAGAATAACCCTTTCTCCAGTGCTTCCTCAAAATCTGTTCTGATGAAAAAGCAAACTCATATACATCTGAAGGTGAGTTCCTTTTCATTTTTTTGGTGAACTATTCCATTTCCTTTTTTGATTTGTTTCTGACTTACACATTTGTCCACTGCAATAGAAGATAGTACGCCATGTATCACAACTTTTGAAAGGCATTTTGAATTTGTGTTGATATAAATAAAAAAATACAATAATATATAAACAAGGTAAGTCATTTGGAATAATGAGAAAGGGTCAAAGGTCATCCCGTTTGCCATTTTCTCCGTGCTTGAGCAGCTGTAGCGACAACAATGTCTCGTAAGCAATGCAGGTGTTTTGTATTTGGATGTAAAAATTAGACATCAGAGCCACTTAGGATGCAGATTAGTTTTGTTTTTGATGACAATGCACCACCGAATACACAAAAAATGGAAGAGAAGGGTGGAGTGAGCAGTAGCTCATTATCATTTAAAGAGACATGCACCAGACAGGCTGCTGTAAACAGAGCTGTTTTTGACAAGGTAAAAGAGGTGTTGTTTTACACAAAGTATTGTAACATGGACGCTGAGGCAGCGTTAGAATCCATATGCAGAAGTTTATTGGAAACAACAGCAAACATACACGTGAAACAGGCAGAGGGTCAATAACCGGGAAAGCAGTCCAAAAACCATAAACGTAATCCGAGCAGCAAGGTGATAACACAGGCAGTGAGTCAAATACCATGAAGTCAGTCCAATAAAGCAAACAATCCGACAGGGGTAATCCGTGAACTCAATAATCCATAAACAAAGCAAGATAGCAACAGGCAATCCAACAGAGTAATGTAAACGCTCGATAAGGCAGGTTAAACTGGCAATACTTCGCGAGGTCTTGAGCACATGGTCAGTTTTTAAATAGTGCCAAACAGGAAGTAGCAGTAGAAGCAGCAGAGGGAGCGTGCAAGCAGTCCTAGGGTGAGAGCTCCCACTGCTGGCTTGGCGTTACAAGTATTTTGCAGACATGTCATTAAAGACCCTTAAAATCATATTAAAAGCATACCAGCTTGTGGAAAATGGGCATCCGATTTTGTAAATTAGCACCATTTGTTTTTTAATTATTTCATGCATATTCAAATGCATTGAGTACATCACTGTTGTTGACAAATGTACAGTAGTCTGTAAGTTATTAATCTCTTATTCCTGATGGTTAAAGACTTGATAAACAGTTCAGATACCAATAAAATTGTAAATAGACAAATTCAGTCATTAAAAACAATTTTAATGTGACGTATGTTTCAGATTCTCCTTGTGACTGTTTACAAAAGAGAGAAAGTCTGGCAAGTGCTTCCATTTCAGACGGCGTCTGTTGCTTTTGTCACTCCTAGCAACCTTTCAGAGCAGATCCTCTTTGCTCAAAGAAGAATTTCCTTTTCTCTGTTTGACCGATTTATATAATCACCAAACCCCCTGTTCAAACAGGCCCTAGACGTTTAATATCTGACATTAAGGTGACCTTAATTTTTTTCTCAGAACCCAGGCAGTAGATCCTTTTCAGGCGTTGAAGGCCCCAGCGATGGGTGTGGATTGTTGTTACAATGACCCCATTAAGACCATCCGTAAACGCTTTAAATTAACGGCACTGCATTGTTCCCGCGGTATCTCTCTGACACAAGCGGTTGCAAACGTCATTGGTCACCCACTCACACAACGTGCCTAAATTGTTTGGTCTTCAAGGTGTACATAAAATGGATGAGGGGATGTGTAAATATCACCTAAAACAGACAGAATTCTATAAGGGCTAAAAATATACATTTTCAATCAGCTAAACAATGCTGTTGGCCAATATTTGCTGGGGTTTATTGATGGCATTGTTTTTTTTTCCCTCAAAAAGGGACAAAGGTATTCCATCTAGAAATATGAACAATTTTTGTCCTTTTTTTCAACGATTGCTTGTTCTGTTTTTTTTTTTATTTTTTTTTTTTTTTTAGAAATGCATAACATAATGATTCTATGCAAACAAGACTGATTACCGAGCATTTTTCTTAACCCAACAATTTTTCCAAGACATTATATATTGTATAAAACTAACTTTAAGGACCATTGTACTTCTTGGTTCAGTTAACAAACGCTGATACATCAAGTGAAAGTGATTCTATAAACTTCCCTTTTAAATGTCTTCATCACCTATGTGAATTACCTGTTTTTGGAGGTTGATTTTTACTTTTAGTTTTCTTACTTGTACGGTCAGTTTTGACTTCATTCTGAAATTGTGTTGTGGTAATTGGTTAAATATATATATTTTTGTATTGAACAGGATTCTTCCACAGAAATGTCAAGTTGAACTGACATTTTACCCATTTTAAAGTAAGTCTCATAATCTACTTCCCTCTCAGACACTTTCAGAGTACTGTTCATTGTTCAATTCAAATCTAAAGTTCGTTCACAGTGTCTACAGACATCACGAAATGGCCCTGTTCGTCTTCATTATCTTTCATCTTTTACTGGAGGTTAAATCGCAAAGTAAGTGATATTGCATGCTTAATAATGATAATAATATGTGATTTCCATTCATTTTCCTACCTGAACATTGCAGTTTTGACTTTACAAATATTGGCAACACTGTACAACATTAGTTACACATTAGTTAACATGAACTAACAATGAACAGTACCTCTATAGTCTTTATTAATCTTAGCCAATGTCGATCTAAATGTTTTGTAATACATTTTTAAGATCAAAAGTTGTAACTGTTAACATTAGTTAATGCACAGTGTACTAACGTGAACATGAACATTTGTATTAACTATCATTATCAAAGGTTAATGCTGTAAAAATATATTGCTCATTGTTAGTTAATGTTAATGCATTAACTGATGTTAATGAACCTTATTTGACTATTTTGAAGTGTTAATATTAATGAACAAATTTGTTTTGCTTTTTTAAATAAATTATTACTTCATATTGAAGAGTCAATAGTTTCAGAAAGCTATTTGGTCTGATTTTCAGTTGTATATACTGGACTTGTATTATTATGACATTAACACATGCACATACTTTTTTTTATTTATTAAATACATTTAAAAAACAAAAAAATTGTCTGTGCATGTATTGTCATCAAAGACTTTTAAATTAAAGTGGTCATCGGATGACCATTTTCCACAAGTTTATATGATTCTTTAGGGTCTTAATATAAAGTCTATAATATACTTTGGTTAAAAATTCTCAATTGCAGTGTAAAACAACACCCTTTTTACCTTGTTAAAATGAGCTCTGCTCGCCCCGCCCCTCTCTTCTCTCTGTGGAGTGACGAGCTGTGCTCTGAGACATCGTTTACTTTAGCCGCATTTAGCCGTGAAACTTGCTAACTAGCACGTTATTACCAATGATTTGCGTGAACAGACGCATTTCTGTCAATCGCATTATTATTATTATTATTATTATTATTATTATGTAGAGGCGCATTCTCTTCACAAACAAACGTAATCCACTCAGCAGCTGAGATGTCGGGAGTAAATGGCGACCACTATGTTCATTATTACATCCAGCAACAGAACACCTCAATTGCTCAATCGGAGATATTCTTGTCTAACTTACATCCCTGTTCTGGCATCAAAACATTGGAGGTCGGACTGTTACAGCTGATCTGAGGTAAGATGCTCATGTCAATCAACAATCGTGGGAGACGCCACACTGACAGGCATCTGAGAATGGCTCGATTTGAAAAAAGGGAAATTATTTTTTACAGATTAATTAAAAACCACTGCATGGATTTTTATCATTATAGGGTAAATGTGTACATACACTGCCAACATACATTAATGTTCAAACAACATGTTAAAGTGAACTTTGCATCCAATGACCCCTTTAATTTATTAACTTTTATAATATACTTTGTTGCAAAGCTAAATTTGTCTCATGTTTGTTACAGATTTGCCACAGGCCAAGCTGACAATATTTCCAACATTTGCTACTGATGAAGAGGTGCAGATGGTCTGTGGAGGTCATGAGAATCAGCACATGTCTGAGTGCATGTTTTACCCTGCCGGACAGGAGAACTTTATAAAACCAAGTGCATCGTGTAACTTCTCCATTACCGTTGCCGATCTAATCGCATGGTCACAAGATCAAGAGAGTTCATATGTCAACATATCCTGCTACTATACTGTGCATGACTTAGAAAAAAACACAACATCACCTCATTCTGACATAGTCTCAGTAAGGGTCAGAGGTAAGCTGTTCACTAATTATTTGTAACAGACAGATAAAGTGGTTTGATTTTTTTCTTTCTAAGCAGATGTTTTTGTTTCTTGTAAGGTTTGGCCTCCATGCCAACTTTGCCACCAGAGGGCAGCCCAGCTACAATGATTCCCAATGGAACCATTCAAGGTTGGAATTATCACTGAATTTTCAGATTTTCTCATTAAAATAACTTGGAATAATTAATATAGTTGTCAAAACACTAAGAAGAACTTTAGTTGCTGAGTATTTTCTTGCACTAATGTATTTTCAATTGAAATTGTAAATTGGGGCGGGGCACAGAGGTGGTTGTTGCCACCCCCTTTTTAATCAGCCAATAGAATTCAGTTTATGTCATAGGCATGAACTTTGTTTTTGCATTGAACAATTTTTTAAACACTCTTTAGAGTCATCACTATGAAAAAAGTCAAAATTATGCCAGCTTTTATATACATATACATATGCTCAATTATACAAAGACTAATAGTTAAAATAATCCATTAAATAAGTTTTTAAGGCTTTGTAAAGCCAATTTGAGTTTTTGTTATTCTAGCACTCTCTAGTTCAATGTGATCATTGTATTTTCATAATCATTTAAACATTCATTTCAGCGAATTTGTCCACTGTGTCAACAATAAACACAACACGTGAGTTGCCTAGATTGATTGTTATTACTTAACAACTATATTCTCTTAACCAACATCATTCTTCTTCATTTTGCACACATACTTCATATTATTATATTTGTATAATAAATAATCATCCATTTAAAAATAATTTGGCCATTAATAATATGTTTAACACATAGTGTAACTCTTGTTCTGTGTGTTCAATAGCTTTCACTGTAACATCCAGTACTGAAAACACAACAGATCCGATAACCAGTAAGTGCTTTTTTCTCCTTATTATATTTTTGATCAACTGGCTTTAAATCTACTCATCTAAATTTGTTGCTACAACAGATATGTCCAGTCTAACTACCAGTGACAGCAATATTTTAACAGATCCTGCAAATGGTGAGTGCTCAGGTCTTCTGCTTTGATTTATAACATTACTGTAGCCAAAACATTTTATTTATTTACAAATCTTTAGCATCCTTGGAATCGACCACACTTACTATTACTACAGAACATGCATCAAGTAAATACTATAAAATGTACATTTCTATATACATGGTTTTAAAAATTCTAAGATTAATCATCTAAGATTAATAAGTTGAACAACATCATCTATTAATCAGATGTGAAGTGGAATGTGTTCAGGACAATGATAGTAAAAAAACATGTTGAACACATATGGTAATGGTCAGCTTCGTCTTTACAGAATTCCCTGTGACGACTGGAGGCCCTGAAATCAAAAAGTACTCAAATACAAGTAAGTCACTTTACCCAGAGGATGAGTTATTCAATGCAGCACATTCATTAGAAACTCAGTGGCAATGAACATTGAATTTACATTAATGCAACAGTGTATTTCTAGTTTTTATTTGATTTCTTTGTCTTGCACAGAAATGTTTTATTTTATTGCTGTGGTTGCAAGTGGTGGAGGAATTGTACTGACTGGACTCGTGGGCATCTGTTTGTTCGGATGTACACGTAAGTGTAAAAAACTGACATGCTTATAGTTTTAACATTCTAATTGAAAACATAAATGTTCAATTTGACAGCTTGATGTTTCTTTCATTGCAGGAAAGTCAAAGGCAGAAAGGTGAGGAAGTACATATGTGAAATCATTAAAGCAATATTTCACCAAAAATTTGCAGAATATTTACTTCATCAGATTTAAAGAAATTCAACATTGCATTACTTGCTCATCATAGGTTCCTCTGCAGTGAATGGGTGCCGTCAGAATGAGAGTCCAAACAGCTGTTAAAAACATCAGAATAACCCACATGGACTCCATCGATTAACATCTTGTGAAGTTAAAATTGTGTATTTGTAAGAAACCTATCCAGCAATAAGGCATTTTAACTTCAACCCATTGCTTCTAGCCAACGTATGAGACTATAATGCATATTAACACTTCCTCTAACATCAAAATCCACCCACATATAGGTTTATAACTATTTCAGACTTTTTTGCTTGTGAATGGTTCAGTTCAAAATTTTCAGTTCAAACACGTATAAACATATTTTACACTCGTACTTTAGCCAGAAGCAATAGTTTAAAATTAAAAATGTCTTTAATATGGATTTGTTTACTACAAACACACAGCTTTTCACTTCACAAGTTGTAAATTTACAGACTGAAGTCATGTGGATTACTCATTGTGATGTTTTTATTAGCTGTTTGGACTCTCATTCTGACGGTACCCATTCACTGCAGAGTATCCACTGGTAAACAAGTGATGTAATGCTAAATTACTCTAAATCTGTATCTGTTCCAATGAAGAACAAGCTCTTCTATAACTTGAATAGGCTGAACATGAATAAATAGTCACCAAATTTTAATTAATAATTTATAATTTTTGTCTGAACTGCTCCTTTAAAATGACATTTTTTAATAATAAAGAATCAAAACATGCACAAATTATATTTGTGAAATTGAATAGGATTTGGATCGAATTCAACGGCAAAAAACAAGGTATGTTTTTACTTTACCCCCTGAAGTGTAAGCCATTTCTTACTCAAAACAGAAGTAAAAGCCAAGGTTTGCTGAAATGTCGGTCTGTATTCTAGGACATTCTTTACCAATGGCCAGTTCAGACTTAGTAAGTATCAGTTTACATGTGTAGAATGGCTAATGGATTCATTTTAATATTTCCCACTGTTTAATAGATCACTCTTTGTTATTTAGTCTGCAGAGGATGATACAGTGCTTTACTCAGTTGTTAACTTCCCCCAATCCCCCTCTCAACCACCAGGTAAAGAATAAAACAAGTCCCCTCTATATTATTTAACTTCATTTTATCAGTTCTTTCAAACAGTTACATTTGATAAAACTACTTAAAATCTTATCTTATAGTCTTAACTCTATCATGGTCATTATTTGATATCTGATATGTCATGTTATGCAGGAAACAGAGAAGAATCAGTGCAAACTGAGGTGAGTAAAGCAGTTGGTTATATATTACACATAATTTGTGTCCATTTTAAGATTTCATTTCTCTTCCAGGTTGAACCGAATCAATTGTATTACACCATCCTCACCAAACCGGATGTTTCCAGTAAAAACAGGACTCTTTACAGTCAGCTGAAGGTCCGCTGAGAGAATACAACTCTGCCTGAGCAGAACTGATCAATCTTAATTTTCAACAGGCTTTAAAGGGGTCATCAGATGCCCATTTTCCACAAGTTGATATGATTCTTTAGGGTCTTAATGAAAAGTCTATAATATACTTTGGTTAAAAATTCTCAGTGGTTACCTTGTCAAAATGAGCTCTGCAAAAATCATCTCATTTTGGTCAAGGTTGCTTTAAATGCAAATGAGCTCTGCTCGCCCTGCCCCTCTCTTCTCTCTGTGGAAAGACGAGCCAGTTTACTTTAGCCGCATTTAGACGCTAAATTTGCTAACTAGCACTTTATTAGGAAAGGCAATCGCAAAGATTCATAAAAAAACCCTTATACTCACTTCTGCTGTAAGTGAAGCTGGAACATGAATAATTCGCGCGAACATAGACGGATATATGTAGATCGGGAGGCGCATTCCCTTCACAAACAAATGTAATCCACTGCATCTTCAGCTGCTCAGATGTCGGGAGTAAATGACGACCCCTACATTCATTATTACATCCAGCAACATCTCAGTCACTTAATCAGAGATATTCTTGTCTAACTTACATCCCTGCTCCGACATCAAAACAAAAGAGGGCAGACTGTTCCAGGTGATCTGAGGTAAAACACTCATGTCAATCAACTATCGTGGGAGCGGCCTCTGTCGGTGTGACACCACAACGACAGGCATCTGAGAACGGCTCGATTTGAAAAAGGGGATATTATTGTTACAGATTAAAAACCACTGCAGTGTACATACACTGCCAACACACATTAATGTTCAAACAACATGTAAAAGTGAACTTAGCGTCCGATGACCCCTTTAATCCTCCATAGCAAATACCTTTTATTGTAAATGTTAGACTTCTGATTTCTAATTTCAATATCTTAACCTTTCAAAACTGTGTCATAAAGTTCTGTCTGATGTCAGTTTACTTGTATTTTTGTAGTTTCACAATTATAACCACATCAAAAGGCACACTGCATTAATATGCATACTTTTAAGCAATAATAATAACATAATTTTTACACAGTGTTATTGTGAATGACAGTTGTATTGATGAACGCAAGGATACTGATATTATGTCCTGTTGCTTTGTGTGAATATTTTACCTGAAGTTTATTATGATGTCGTTCTTCAAAGTTATGTCTAACATCTCACTGAAGACTGGAGTAATTGCTGCTGAAAGCTTAGCTTTGCCATCACAGGAATAAAATATAATATATTAGGACAGCGAACTGTTATTTTAAACTGTAGTAATATTTCACAGTGTTACTTTACTGTATTTGTGATGAAATAAATGCAGCCTTGGTGAGCAGGAAACACTTTTACAAAAACATTAAAAAAAAAAAAACTTTAAAAAAAAAAGCCCAGCCTTTTGAATGGTGGTGTACTGTAAGAAGTTTTAAAGGAAAACCAGACACAACAGGGAAACCTGCATCAATACAGGTAATAACGTAAGTATATATGTGTTAGAATTTAATATCTAACTTGATTAACTTGATTCGTTTTGGTTAAGCGATGGAGCACAGAGTCAGGATCCTGGACCAATGAGATGACCACACACAGAAAAGTGTAATTCACTCAAAGGCATTTTATTAAGAGAAGCCTCCAACATTTATATGGTAAATATGGAGAAGTGAAAGATCAAACATCACATCCTTATAAGGAAGCACAACAGGACACCATGTCCTATGATTCTCTAGACTAGACTTGGGTCATGTCTGCTTTTCAGGTTAGTATGAGAGGGGGCACAGGAGGTCAGGATTATTACAGTCTCACAATATGACTTAAAATATTGCGATACAGGCATCCGTTCACTGTGGATATGAGACAGATGACAGGGCCGTCTGCTGGCTATGGATTTACAGTGATATATGCGACATGATGACCGTCTTGTCATTAAATACAAGTTTTATGGCACACTGAGTTATACCCCATAGGTTATATAATGGGTCATTTAAAATAGGAATCAATTAAAACCTTAAATATTATATAATATATCCACCTTTTTTGTCAACGCAAAAGTAAGCCTATGGCTGAGACTTCCGGTTCATAGGGAAATAACGGGAATAATAATAGCATGCAGTAAAGGGTAAAACTGTTTGCATTACAAACCAAAGTGTTCATAATTAAGATAATACATTAAAATAAATGGCAAGACACGCCAATTTGCAATATCAAGCAGCAAAATGAGCTAGAAATAGCTGGATGCAGATGAGACCAGAAGCCAGTCCCATAAAATTTACAAATGGCCGAGCCCACCCTGGTCCTTGACCAGCATAAACCAGCAAAGGACCAGCATAAACCAGCAAAGGACCAGCATAAACCAGCAATAGACCAGCATAAACCAGCAAAGGACCAGCTTAAACCAGCATCAAAACATACCTAACCAGCATCCCAGCATCAAAACATAGCTACCAGCATATGCTGTTTTTTTCACCAGGGCATTCTTATGGAAAAAAGGTGGATAAAAGCTACAGGTAACAAATGGCTCTCAGTTACAAATTGCTACATTTTGCCTTTATAAAATGTACTTGTGTACATTAGATTGATACATTTTAGTACATTTTACTTTTGTGGTGTTCTAACTTTTATTTCATTATTAATTTATCACTGTTTTTAAGTTTTTAAATAAAAAACAGTTTAAAAAGTTAACCAAAGAGCAGATGTCTTGTTTTTGCAGCTCCATCAACCACATACTCAGCAACCCCAGTGGTGTTCTGTGGCTTAACACTTCTACTAAACACTACTTCGTCATGTACAGTATGTATTGATGTGGTGTGTGTCTGTATGTGTCTTCATCTCTCTTTCATGTAACACTGACATGGTGCTGCTCATCCTCCTCATCTTTCTACATTTTCTGGAAGTTCAGCCTCAAAGTAAGTCACAATTTAAATTTGAAAGTTTAAAATAAACATTTATATTTCCTATTAAGTATCTGTTCTTCTCTGCTTTAGGATACTATGCACATTTTTGTCTATTATATTTTTAACTGTCACAGCTGCTGGTTTTAGGTACAAATAGTACAATAAACATGTACATCCAAAATAGCAATTGCAAAACATTTAACAATAATAAAATCTTTTCTAATGGTATTATCATAATCAAACGCTCTAATATGATTTGACTGTGTGTGTTTGCAGATGAGCGGCCAAACATTAAAGTCATCCATGACTCTCAGTTTGGTCAGTTTAGAGTTTTCTGTGAAATAGCAGGATCAGATATTGGTGGTTATACTTGTTTTCTTTCTCTTGGAGATGAATATCCAAAATTAAAAAAGACGCAGTCTCATGAACTGTCTGGAAAAACACAGTGTATTTTTACAGTCTTGGAATATGAATTTTCAAATAACCTGAAGCCAATCAAGAATAAAGTATTGAGCTGCAGTTATTATCCAAAAAATGCACCATCCAAACAATCATATAGTGAAAAGTTCAACCTAACAGGTCTGTATTGATAGTAATCTTCACATTTTCACATTAAATGTTAATTAATTCAAATTATATATTTTAACATATATAATAGAATAAGCAATATTTTTACTTTTTAATGTAGATTTTTCCCTCTATAGCTTTTTTCCCTGTGCAAATTCAGTCACCACCACCAACAAAGGGAACATTACATAAGTTCATCTGATATTTATGATTCTTAATTTTTGTGATGATTATTTTGTAACATGCCAAATTTACCACCAACTTTTTTCGATCATAGAGGCAAAAAGGGAGTCAACTAAATATGACATAACAATGTAATGATTTTTTTTATTTTTTTTTTTAGGTTAATAACGTAAATGAAGAACCCCCCATATGAGTTACTGCTAGAGGAGCTTTTATTTTAAGCTGTCTCACGCCAGCATAACCACCGCTCTTTTTCTAGTTCAGTAGATGTCACAAAACCACAGTCTATACAGATAAAAATACTGTTTACGCTGAGACAGATCTGTAGTATGATCATTTGTGCTCTTTTACCACAAGTCATGAGCCGTTGGAGACTGCTGGCTTTCTGAGCTGGTGTGGTTTGCAATACTTAAAGTTCATCTATTTGCATGCTATTAAAGATATGCAAAAGTTATAACCCAAAATAGACTTTCACAAAGGCATTAAATCTGGTCTGCTTCAGTTTAGAAGCAAATTTCTAATACTTTCTTAAAGATTTCTGTTATAATAGGAAGAAGTGAATGAAATCCTTTTGTTAGGTCATTTACCACTGAGTATATGGTTGAGAAAGTTTCATTTGTTTTCATGGTTGTAACTGTTTACTGTCTCGTACTTTATGCTTGGTTCTTTTTTAATGTGTGTTTTCTAAATAGTGGCTCCTCCTGAGCAAATTCAGTTACTAACCACAACAGAAGGATCAAAATTATATAAGTTCATCTTATATTTATGAATATCATAAATGTCACAGTATTGCACAGTCCTGTACATATCAATTTCCTCTGAGCCAACTTAAAAGTAGAGTTTTTTCTTTTAATAAAAAATGTGGTGATTTCTCATTAATCAAGCTATTATTTACCCAAATATTGTAACTTTTTATTATTTATTGCAGAACTACAAATGCATTTACTTAATAAAAATACCCTGCAGTTGTACTTTTAGTGTACTAAACTGATATAAAGTCTAACTGGAACAACTAATTTTGTGCTTTAAATGTGTGGAAGTAATATGTTAACTATACTTAGTATGAAATAAATGTATTTTAAATATATTAATTTTTTATTTTTTTTTTACCAGGGAATATATTTTGTTCCAAAGCTAAATTTGCCTCATGTTTGTTAAAGGTTTGCCGCAGGCCAAGCTGACAATATTTCCAACATTTGCTACTGATGAAGAAGAGGTGCAGATGGTCTGTGGAGGTCATGAGAATCAGCACATGTCTGAGTGCACGTTTTACCCTGCCGGACAGGAGAACTTTATAAAACCAAGTGCATCGTGTAACTTCTTCATTACCGTTGCCGATCTAATCGCATGGTCACAAGATCAAGAGAGTTCATATGTCAACATATCCTGCTACTATACTGTGCATAGCTTAGGAGAAAACACAACATCACCTCATTCTGACATAGTCTCAGTAAGGATCAGAGGTAAGCTGTTTAATCAGAAACTATTTGTACAAATTCATATTATTATATCTATATTATAATCGTCCTTTTAAAAATAATTTGGCCATTATTAAAATATTTAATACCTGGTGTAACTCTTCTGTGGGTTCAGTAGCTTTGGCTATAACATCCAGTACTGAAATCATAACAGATCCGATAACCGGTAAGGGTTTCTTTCCTCCTCATAATTATTTAACATTCTAATTGTTTGGCTTTAAATCTACTCATCTAAATTTGTTGTGTTACAACAGATATATCTAGTTTAAGCACCAGCAACAGCCATAGTTTAACAGATCTTGCAGATGGGGAGTCCTCAGGTCTTCTCCTCTGATTTATAACATTACTATAACCAAAACACATTAGATTGATTTATTTACAAATCCTCAGCATCCTTGGAATCGACTATGCTTACTGATATTACAGAACATGCATCAGGTAAATACTATTAAATGCATATTTCTATATATATGGTCTTAAAAATTCTCAATTCACATCTGAGCTTAATAAATGAATCTGTTAATCAGGTGTGAAGTGTGAACGTATTCAGCCAAAACAAAATTGAGACACATGCTGAATATAATACGGACATAGTGTAACTCTTGTTCTGTGTGTTCAATAGCTTTGACTGTAACATCCAGTACTGAAAATACAACGGATCTAATAACCAGTAAGTGCTTTTTTTTTCTCATTATATTTTTGATTTTGGCTTTAAATCTACTCATCTAAATTTGTTGCTACAACAGATATGTCCAGTCTAACTACCAGTGACAGCAATATTTTAACAGATCCTGCAAATGGTGAGTGCTCAGCAAAATGCTTTTAGCATCCTTGGAATCGACCACACTTACTATTACTACAGAACATGCATCAGGTAAATACTATAAAATGTACAGGGGTTGGACAATGAAACTGAAACACTGGCCAATATAGTGTTGGAGGTTTCATGGCTATATTTATGCAGCCTGGTGGCCAGTCTTTACTGATCGCACATTCCACCAATAAGAGCAGAGTGTGAAGGTTGACTATGTGCACCCAATAGCTCAAACATTGTACCCTGAAGGTGGTGCTGTGTATTAGGACGATAATGCACCAATACACACAGCAAGACTGGTGACAAGAGTGATTTGATGAACATGAAAGTAAAGTTAAACATCTCCCATGGCCTGCACAGTCACCAGATCTGAATATTATTGAGCCACTTTGGGGTGTTTTGGAGGAGCGAGTCAGGAAATGTTTTCATACACCAACATCACATAGTGACCTGGCCACTGTTCTGCGAAAGGAATGGCTCAAAATCCTTCTGGCTACTGTGCAGGACTTGTATTTGTCATTCCCAAGATGAAATAATGCTGTATTGGCTGCAAAAGGAGGCCAAACACCATACTAATTGTGGTCTAAACCCAGGTGTTTCAGTTTCACTGTCCAACCCCTGTACATTTCTATATACATGGTCTTAAAAATTCTCAGTTCATCTAAGATTAATAAGTTGAACAACATCATCTATTAATCAGATGTGAAGTGGAATGTATTCAGGACAATGATAGTAAAAAAACATGTTGAACACATATGCTAATGGTCAGCTTCTTCTTTACAGTTTTCCCGGGGATGACTGAAGCCCCTGAAATCAAAAAGTACTCAAGTAAGTCACTTGATGAGTTATTCAATTCAGCACATTCATTAGAAACCCAGTGGTACTGAACACTGATACACTAATGCACCAGTGTATTTCTTGTTTATATATTTGATATGTTTGTCTCACACAGAAATGTTTTTCTTCTTTGCTGTGGTTGCAACTAGTGGAGGAATTGTACTAACTGTAGTTCTGGGCTCCTGTTTGTACGGATGTACACGTAAGTGTCAAAAATTAATATGTCTTACATATGGCTTAGAGTTTTATCATTCTGACTGAAAACATAAATGTTCAGCTTGACAGTTTGGTGTTTCTTTCACTGCAGGAAAGTCAAAGACAGAGAGGTGAGAATGTTTCTGAGTATATTTAGAGTACATATATGAAATCATTAAAGCAATAGTTCACCAAAAAAAAGAGAAAGAATATATTTACTTGAAGAAATGTAGCAATGGATCCTCTGCGGTGAATGGGTGCCGTCAGAATGAGAGCCCAAACAGCTGATAAAAACATCACAATAATCCATCATTAACATTAACATCTTGTGAAGTTAAAAAGGCATATTTGTCAGAAACAATATTATATATAATATAATGTTGTCCTCTAACATCAAAATCCACCCACATACAGTATATATTTAAAACTGTTTTGGACATTTTTTGCTTTAAACGGTGCATGTTTGTCTCCTGATTTTCACTGCAGAAAGCAATATCATAGATAAGCAGATGCAATGGTTTGAAGTTAAAAACATCTTAATGATGGATTTGTTTCTTACAAACACGCAGCTTTTCATTTCACAAGATGTTAATTGATGGACTGGAGTTGTGTGGAGTACTTGTGAGTTATTGTGATGTTTTTATCTGCTGTTTGGACTCTTATTCAGATGGCACCCATTCACTGCAAAGGATCCATTGGTGAACAAGTGATGTAATATGAAATTTAAAATTAAATGTTAAAAAAAAATGATGTGCACAAATTATATTTGTGAATTCAACTAGGATTTGGATCAAATCCAACAGCAAAAAACATGGTAAGTTTAAATAAAAAAAAAAAAAAAAATTGGCTATTTCTTACTCAAAACATAAGTAAAGGCTAAGGTTTGCTGAAATGCCAGTCTGTATTGTAGGACCTTCTTTACCAATGGCCAGTTCAGACTCAGTAAGTATCAGTTTACATTTGTTAAAATGGTTAATGCGATTGTTTTAATATTTTCCACTGTTTAATAGATCACTTTTTGTTATTTAGTCTGGAGAGGGAGATGCATTGCTTTACACAACCATCAACTTCATACAATTCCCATAACCACCAGGTAAAGACTAAAATGAGTCCCCTCATATAGGGTGACCATACACGCTCTTTTTCCCTTGGCCAGGAT
The DNA here is from genome assembly GCF_022985175.1 of Labeo rohita. Classification (NCBI taxonomy): domain Eukaryota; kingdom Metazoa; phylum Chordata; class Actinopteri; order Cypriniformes; family Cyprinidae; genus Labeo; species Labeo rohita. The sequence continues at coordinate 18,051,961 of NC_066879.1, read as the reverse complement.
TTTTATATTGCCTAAAATATCCAGGTTTTGGCTTTGTTACCTGCTGAAGGTAATGCTTGAAAACGGTATCTTCATCCTGTAGTCTACACTGTATCATGGTCATTATTTGATATCTGATATGTTATGTCATGCAGGAAACAGTGAAGAATCAGTGCAAACTGAGGTAAGTAAAGCAGTTGGTTACACATTACACATTATTTTGTTCATTTTAAGATTTAATTTTCCCTCCAGGTAGAACCGAATCATTTGTATTACACCCTCCTCACCAAACCGACCATTTTCAGTAACAACAGGACTCTTTACAGTCAGCTGAAGGTCCGCTGAGAGAATACAACTCTGCCTGACCAGAACTGATCTGTCTTAATTTTCAACAGGCTTTAATCCTCCATAGCAAATGCCTTTTATTGTAAATGTTAGACTTCTGCTTTTTAATTTCAATATCTTAACCTTTCAAAACTGTGTCATAAGACTGTTCTGTTTGATTTCGGTTTACTTATATTTTCTGTAGTTTTATATTTATAGTATAACCACATCAGAAGGCACACCGCATGGATATGCATGCTTTTAAGCAATAATAATTTCATAACAGTTGTTATACTGTGTTATTGTGAATGGCAGGTTAGTTTTGGCCTGTTGCTTTGTGTGAATATTTCACCTGATGTTCCTTATTTAAAGCAACTTATTTTCATGTTTCTCTTCTTGTTCCTTTTGTACCTTTTCCCTGTTCCTTAAAGTTACATCTAAAATCTCACTTTATACTGGAGTAATCGCTGCTGAAAATTCAGTTGTGACATCACAGGAATAAAATATATTAAGATATAAACTGTTAACTGTTAAATTGGAATAATATTTCACAATGTTACTGTTTTTACTGTATTTGTGATCAGAGAGAGACTTCCTTCAAAACATTAAAATCTTTCCAAGGCCAATTTTTTGAGTGGTGTACATTAAGGAGTGTTTTAATGAAAACCACACACAACAGGGAAACCTGCAGCAAAACAGGACATAAAAGACTTTGATACAGGTATCTCGATCACTGTGGATATGAGTCAGATGACAGCGCCCTCTGCTGTCTAAAACATGGACTTACAGTGATATATGGTGGCTTTTACCACTACTTGGTGCATGATGGTATATTGAGTTATAGCACGCACATATAGAATAGAATTAAAAGCTTTACAAGTAAGCTAAAGTCTTATGGGCTCACAACAATGGTCTACAGAACGTGTTGAATAAAGTATGGTGGTCTCTTCTTATTACTGCTCCAAAATGTTTTTCACTGAAAAAATGTGTAGAAAAAGTTTACACTCAAAATCACTATTTACAAATAATTACAATGAAACCACAATTAGCACATTAAAACGTAATTATTTTGAAGCTAAAATACTTTTTATTTACTCTTTTATTTACAATCTCAACATTTTTTTTTATTTATAGTGTGGCATACAGACAGAATTCTAAAACCTCTGTAAAATTAATCAGTAAAAATAAACAATAAAATAATAAAAAAAAAAATCTCACTAGGGAAAATATGTAATAAACTGCAATGCCTAAATATGCTGGTCAGAAACTAACATTTTGTAAACAACATAGAAAAGATACAATGATAGCGCCCTCTGCTGTCTAATACAGTTGTTTACAGAGATATATGTGACATACCTGTAATGGCACTGTAGTACATTCAGTTCCCCCTCAGTTGGTCACGTTTTGACGTTACATACATAACGTCTCCGTTCCCTCCTTCAGGGCACGAGGGATACCGGTTTAAATAGGTAAAGCTATTAAAGACAGGGTGGGCAATTTCGGAGAGGCAATAGAAAGCAATAGAAAGCTAGCTTTGAAAGCATAAGATCCCACTCTCCCTGCATAATCACTGTCCAAAGCCACTTCTCCTCCAAAACACATGAATGTGCAGAGGCAAAACAGCCTTTAAACAGAAGAGGTCTCCAGCTCTGCTCAACCACAACTGTGTTCTATGGCTTTGAAAGACCTCAACACTTTAGACAAATTATTGTGAGAAAATCCATAAGACTTAAATATGAAAATAATATTCAGAACTTGCCTTAGCATCAGAAAAATAAAGTATTTGTGTTCTCATTTATTTGGTTTGGTATCCTTGAAGTAGCTGATCAGTCTAGTAAAATGTAGGGTAGGCAATTTCAGAGAGGCTAGCAATAGCAAACTGACTTTAAAAGCATTAGATCCCACTCTTCCTGCATAATCACTCTCCAAAGCACAGGCAGACCAGCCTTTAAACAAAAGAGGTCTTGTTTTTGCAGCTCCAGCTCTTCTCAACCACAGTTGTGTCCTTTGTGGCTTTGAAAGACCTCAATACTAAAGACAAATACAAACTATTTTGAGAAAATCTATAAGACTAAATAAAATATGAAAATTTTATTTACAACTTCCATTTGGCATTAGAAAAATAAAATGTTTGGGTTCTCATTTATTTGGTTTAATGTCCTTGAAATAACGAATCATTTTACTATATCGTGTTTAATGTTACAGAGACATATTGTTCTGTTTGGTTTATAGGTTTCCTTTCATCACTTCCTACTTCCTCATGTATGTACTGATGTGGTGTGTGTCTGTACTGTATGTCCGTCCATCACTCTTTCATGTCACGCTGACATGGTGCTGCTCATTCTCCTCATCTTTACACTCTTTTTGGAGGTTCAACTTCAAAGTACAGGTAAGTCACAATTTCAATTTTTATGTCCTCCTCTGCTTAAGAACAGTAGGCACATTTGTCTTTAATATTTGCAACGTTAGCTGTCAGAAGTGCTGATTTTAGCTACTACTAACATTTACAAAATAGTACAATTTATATTTAAAACCCAAATAACAATTGCAAAACATTTGAAAATTACAGACAAAATATGCACAGATATACTCACCATATTAAGCACTTTGTAGATATGGGGGATGTGATGATGAGATGGGAATAAAATTATATTTTAGTGCTTTTGCATTTACACTATTTTAAAATGCATACATGTGTATTTGCGTAATATTAAATTCCATTATGTCTAAATAGCGTGTGCTGCACAGTTTGCTCCTCAGCTAGTCTGTTGCAGTTGTTTTGCTCTTTGTTCTAAAGAGTTTATATAAAGGCAAAAGCCAATATTATTTTTAGGTTCTTTGCAGGTTGCAGTTTTCTAGCTGCATGCATTAGACTTGTAATGTAAACTTGTAAAAAGTGATATGCCACAACACCAAAGAGTTAGCGGAAAAATGTCTGGGTTTTCTCTAAACTGCTACCTTTTATCTGCATTGTTTATTCTCAGCCTTTGACTTGAAGGCCACCAGTTGTCCAACACAATATTCCAGAACCCCATTATTGGCTATTTTCTGCTATATTCATGACGATGCTGCTTGTTTTCAAACCTTTTATTAACAGAAACTGGAAGTGTAAATAATATGATTAACTTTATGGTCAAATTTAAGATTCTGATTTGTTGTGATATTCATTAATACTTATTGATTTAATTTTTTAGTATATGAATTAAGTTAGAGGTATTAATATTAATATTTTGAATTTTTGGACATTTGCAGTGTCCAAAAGGTCCACATTGGACCCTTTGAAAACCACTTGTCTTTCATGGTCAAAAAACATTACTTTTGTTCACATTAGTTCAGGGCTGTCAATGGGTATCTTGTTTTAAAATATGAGCCTTTATAATGTAATATTTTACAGTTTTATTCTGACCAATTAATTTTCCTTGTGTTTAGCAGCTTATTTCAACTAATATTTTATGTATTGTTAACTGAAGGTTTATTGTATTTCTCTTGCAGCATTCTCTGATCAGTCCTGGCTGACAGCATCTCCAACATCAATTCAGAAAGACTCAAGCACAGCACAGCTGAAACATGACGCACAAGACTCTGATTTGAGTAAAAGTAAGGGGTTTATTTTTGTACTGTAAAGTATTACAGTAAAATCACACTGTTTAGCACTGAGCATCATTTATGGGTGACTTTTCTTCTAACACATGACTGTGTGTGATTGCAGATGAGCAGCCGAACATTAAAGTCATCCATGACTCTCAACTTGGTCAATTTAGAGTTTTCTGTGAAATACCAGGCTCAGATAATGGTGGTTATACTTGTTTTCTTTCTCTTGGAGATGAATATCCACATTTTAAAAAGACAGATTCTCATGAACTGTCTGGAAAAACACAGTGTATTTTTACAGTATTGGAATATGAATTTTCAAATAATCTTAAATTAGTCAAGAATAAAGTAGTGAGCTGCAGTTATTCTCCAAAAAATGCAACATCCAAACGATCATATAGTGACAAGTTCAACCTAACAGGTCTGTAATGTTAGCGTTATCTTCACATTTTCACATTAAATGTTAATTCCAGCTTGTAAAATTGTTTTTTTTTTTCCTCTATAGCTTTTTTCCCAACTCCATCACCACAAACAACAAAGGGAACATGTAAGTTCATATGATATTTATGATTATTAACTTCTGTAATGACTATTTTATAACATGTCAAAGTTTTTTTCTGCAGATTCAACACCAACTTTTTCTACAAGTGCAACAACAACAGAGCCAAAAAGTGAGTAAACTAAGTGTGACACAACAATTGTGATGATTTCTTCTTTTTCAACAACTTTGAATAGTGAGTTCTTAATATTTCAGCAACTCTGGCAACAGAATCCAGTACTTGTTATGAGACCACAATAAACTCTACAACTGGTGAGCACCTTAATTATTAAGATTAAATTTTATGATTAAGAATTTTGCAACAACTCCGATAGCATTTAAAGGGATTTTAAAGATGTTCTCACGGTAAAACCCATTTAGGACACATGTATTGGAGTTCTGATGAGATGTTTTTTCACTGTATTCATGAGGATCTGAAACACAAAGTTTCATTCCATATTTGCCTTCAGAATTGAGGAACAGTTTATAGATTTAGCTACAGCCTTTATGACATTAAAGACTTTATTGTATAACATAGCATTTAAAAATATATATAAATAACGGTGGAAATATAATATTCTGGTTTGGAATAGATAAACACAGGTCAAGGGGTCAAACAAAGAAATAATAAATAGATTTGAGGATGTGAACTTTAAGGAAGTAGATCAGTATTTGGTCATTCTGAGGTGAAGTAGTCAGATATGACTCATATATTTCTTCTGCATGACTGCACTCAAAACTACGAAATATCACATCCTCTGCAAATAACGTACAATTAGTTATAAATATATAAGTACATGCTCAAAGTAAAAAATATGCAAAGTATCTGAACTTAATAAGAAATGATATAAGAAAGAAATGATGGAAATAAGAAATATGTGTATTTACTAATTGTTTGATGGACGCTGTTTGATGATAGGCTACACTGTAGAAACTACTCATACCACTTCAGAAGCTCTCAGTGTTACGTGGAACACAACAGCAGGTGAGTTACTGCATTATAGTGAAGGTTGTTGTTGGAACAGATGCTGTTTTTGAAGGAACACTATGTAACTTGTTTTTGTTAATGATTTACAAAATTGATATAATTGGCAAAAACATAATGAATACATCTTCCAAAATGTTTTTTGTCTTATTCTGAATCACTACCATACACCTATAATAAGAGTTTATATTCGGACTATTTCATGACAACACGTCATGCGAATTTTTCGCTCGATTGAAAATTTTCAACTTGCGTGAAAGACATGATATCACGTGTTCACGGCAATTACGTCACCCAATTCGCACCATTTGCGTCCCCAGAATTGACTTTGTCTACTAATCGTGCAAATAATTAAATTTGCTTTTGGTGTGCACCATAGACTGTAAAAATATGGACTGGTTGCTGAAACCACGCCCTCCTAGTGCGACGGTGGTGACAGCAGTGGCAATCCACCTGCCATTCAAGTGGCCACGCCCTAAATTATGCAGAACTTTAAGGCTTAATATAATTTAAACAGATGAGCTATAAATGAAGGGCAAAATTAGCTATATAAACCAAAACCACTTTTTGTACCAGGCTGTAAACATATTTTTTTCTGCTGTAAAGTTGGGCATTTTAACATGGGGAGTCTATGGGATTGACAGTCTCTAGTGGCCAGTCGATGAATTGCAGTTTTAGTCACTTCCGTGTTGGCTTCAAGAGGGAGACCGGGACGCACACCATTAGACAAAGCAGGACGCCAACTACTGCGGACAAGAGTACCTGTGTGACTCGCCATATACAGTACATAAACGGAACAAAGTAGCACCGGCTACAGTGTTCTTCCGCAAGACACATGCAGTTTTGTTTATTAACCGCTAGAGCGCTGAAAGTTACATATTGTACCTTTAAAGGAATAGCTCACCCAAAAATTTAACTTTACATGCTCAGATCATCCATGATGTAGATGAGTTTGTTTTTGCATCAATAAGATTTGGAGAAATTTAGCATGTACATCACTTGCTCACCAGTGGATCCTATGCAGTGAATGGGTGCCATCAGAATGAACAGCTAATAAAAAGATCACAATAATGCACAACTTATCCACACCACTCTAGTCTATCAATTAGCATCTTGTGAAGTGAAAAGACAAAATAGTGCTCAAATAATATTACTTTCTCCAGTGAAAATTTGTCTCATCTGAATTAGGAGAGAAATATGCACAGGTCAAGCACTGTTTACCAGCAAAAACAGTCCAAAAAGGACTAAACAAATATGATTCTAAACAAATATGATGGTGAATTCTGATATCAGAGGACAACAGGGTTGCACTTTTTCACTGGAGGAAGTGTTATTATGGATTATGAACTGGAATTTTGGTCAGAAGTGACGGTCTGAACTTAAAACAACTTGATCAATTTGTTTTTATAAACATGCAGCTTTTCTCTTCACAAGATGTTAACTGATTGACTGGGGTGGTGTGGATTACTTGTGGATTGTTTTGATGTTTTTATCAGCTGTTTGGGCTCTCATTCTGACGGCACCCATTGACTGCACAGGATCCATTGGTGAGCATGTGATGTGATGTAAGTTCTTCAAATCTGTTCTGAAGAAGAAACGAACTCATCTGCATCTTGGATAGCCTGAGCATGAAACATTTTCAGTAAATTTTCATTTTGGGATGTTAGAGTGTTTAAAAATGTCTATTCCTGCATGTCAACCTTTTAGCTCTCAAAGTTTCAACTCCTGGTAAACATGCTGACCAAAGAACACCAACAGCAAGTAAGTATTAACAATCAGTTGTTAATAAATTAATCACTGCAGCTGAAAACTTAGCAAATGGTGATCAGTTGATCTGATTTCTTCTTAAGACAAAAAAACATGGCACATCATGATACTGGCAGCCACCAGCGGAGGGGTTTTCCTGGCCGGACTCATGGGAATCTCTCTGTGTTGCATCAGTACGTTACCTACACATGTGAATATACAATAGACTGCCTTTTTTAATATCCAGTTTACAGCACAAAACATTAATACACTGGTATAATATATTTTACTAGGGCGACAACCAAAGAAGGAAAGGTGAGACTTTTCTAGTTCACATACTGTGTGTTAAAAACTAAAAATATAAACTAAAAATAATGTTTGTACTTTTATTATGTTAAGCCCTATGAATACTTCTGTAGCAGACATTTCCCAAACCCCAGGTAAATTATAATCATTTATACTAATTATTATGTTATGCATATCATGAGCAGGTTATGTTCATAAGTTTAATTAGAAAAAATAAAATATTACAATCATCATTATGAAATATATTTCTAATGTATCAGATAATATTGACGCCAATGAGGAACGTTTGGAAGAAAATGAGGTGAGTATAAAGACCTGTGACAGTGACATTTTCCAGTGTTTACAACCACCACTTTAATTATTAATTTATTTATCTTTATTTATCATTTCTTCACATGTTGTATATTTATCTACTTTCTTTGCTGTACAGATGAAACTGTACCACGTGTACTGCACCATCCCTGACATCTCCACAGATACTCATGAGTTATATAGTCTGGCACAAATGCCAAAGCATCCTCTACCAGTTTAATTTTTAATTTATTATATTATAATAATTAAACTTATTGACATTAAAAGAGAATTTCAATGTGGGTGTTACACTTTCAGTCAAACCATTTTGTTTTTGTAATAATCAAAAACAAGAAGCAATTAAAAAAAAATTATATTGTTGGTCTGTTAATGGCATATTCATCACTGATGTACATTCCTAAAAAAAAAAACACACACACTGTTTTGTGTGACATATTCAGTGGTTTCACCGTATGTTTGCGGTCAGTATGTAGTCACACTACAGTACATATTTACCCCGTCTCTCACTTCTCTCTTGTTTCTCAGATCAGTGAGAATGTGTCATTTAAAACAAACATTTTAACCGCATGGTTTTAGTCATTACATCCTTGTATTTGTGCACTGTTGCTCTTTGAAAAAGACAAAAGACATCAAACATTACTCCAGTTTTGTTATGACCTAATTATATTAAGAAAATGCATTTACAGCGAAAACTCATGAAGTGGTCTTTATGTCTTTATGAGACAATCGTACTAAGAAGCTGTTCTTTAGCTTTTATTTTATTAAACCCAGTAGTATTATTTAAAAAAAGGCCAATATGGTTGTTAATAGATAAAAATAAATTAAAACAGAAATTTACAACATTCATGTAAGTCTGATCTCGTCTCTTATGTTGTTTACATATGCTGTGAAAGTTATTTTATCATGTCAGATTAGATGTGAAGTTTAGCCATGACAATAACCATAACAGAACAATTAAATTACCACAAAACAATTCACCATTCAACTTGCTCGAAGTTTTGTGCACAATACAACATTAAATAAAAAACAGCTTTAATGGAAACTAACTGGAAAATGAACACTGTTTTAAAGCAGATGAGTCATGTAGTGTAGACTGTAGGCTGTCATAGTGGTTTAAAGGCACCACATGTATTTTCTTTCGTCATTGTTTTATTTCGCAAACCCACAGCTTGCAGGACTATTTTTGACAGCCAAATCTTACATGAATTAAAAGCAGAATACATAACCAACCCACAACGTTCCCACTGTGGTCTCCGTTTCTTGTATGTACAATTGTTAAAATCACTCTGTATAAGACAAAACTGAAATAGTGACACTGGTTGATCTGTTTCCAATAAATACACTTTAAAACTATATGTGTCCCTGGAACACAAAAGGTCATAAGTAGCACGGGTATATTTGTAGCAATAGCCAAAAATACAGTCAAAGTTATACATTTTTCTTTTATGCAAAAAATCATTAGGATATTAAGTAAAGATCATGCTCCATGAAGATATTTTGTATATTTCCTAACGTAAATATATCAAAACTTATTTTTTTTATTAGTAATACGCATTGCTAAGAACTTTATTTGGACAACTTTAAAGGTGATTTTCTCAATATTTTGATTTTTTTTTTTTTATTTCACCCTCAGATTCCAGATTTTTAATCAATGGAAAGCTTATCAGATGATGTGTAAGTCTCAATTTTAAAAAAATATGAGTGGTTTTGTGGTCCTGTGTCACATATGTACAATCGAAATTATCTGCATGTGAACTTATTATTTTGTTGTATTTCCAAACTGTTTTTGGCAGCTTTGATTATGTAGTTGATTTAAAACTGTGATATCTAAGCCTGGAAATGAGGTCATGTACTATTTTAAATACACCTTGTGAATCCTCTTTTCAGTTTCAACAGTGACCTCTACTGTTGAAGCTTTGAGGAGCCACAGGAACTTGTGAGTGACCTTAAACTAAAACATATACCTGAGAACACTGAATCAATTTAAGTTTAATAAAGGTTCAATCTGATTTCTTGGTGGCAGAAATCAACAGTTTAAAGGGATAGTTTACTCAGAAATGAAAGTTCTGTCATTAATTGCTCACCCTCATGTCGTTGCAAACCTGTACGCCCTCCGTTCATCTTCAGAACACAAATATATTTTTGATGAAATCGGAGCACTTTCTGACCCTGCATAGACAGCGAGGGTCCTACCACGTTCAAGACCCAGAAAGGTACCAAGAAAGTTGACATAATAGTCCATGTCACATCAGTGGTTCAACTGTAATTTTATTAAGATATTAGAATACTTTTTGTGCACAAAAAACAAAACAAAATAAAAATGATTTTATTCAACAATTCTTCTTCCCTAAGTTACCGTCCTCCACCATTATTGAGAGTATCACGACGCATGTGTGTGGTGCTGCTGACGTAGAACACGTTGAATAAAGTAGGCTTAATACACTTTCACCTACATAAAAAGTACATTATATGGTTTCCTGTGGTCTAATGTGCTGCTTCCTAATTCACCCATTGTTTGAGTCTCATTTAGTCTTTTCTCACTTGCTGTAACGAAGTTGTTCACCTTCATGATTTTTCAGTCCTACAGTAAGTGATTCATGAGGTATAATATCTTCCAAAAAATGTTGTTCATATTTGTATTTATTTTTTGGTTAAGCTTCATTGTCTTGAATATTTCTGCATGTCCAATCAATAAACTGAGGATTCAGTCACACAAACTACAAAATGATTACAAATACTGAAACAAGAACCAGCATGTCTTTGTTTGGGATTAATGATGTTTAATATGTATACAGAAATATTTGAATAACCGTGAAGCATGTGAAGGTCTTATTCAAATGAATTAAAAGTCTCAGCCAGAATATGGACCTTGTTCATTTACTGTTGCTCTTGTAAACATGGTCAATTAAGAGATGTGTAGCAATTTATCTGTTTTGGGTTGTTGCAGAATCTCCTACCGTAAAAGTATCTCCAGATGTCATAAGAGAGTCCAGCCCAGTGAAGATCAGCTGTGAGACGCCAGCAGATGTTACAGTAAATCAGTGTTATTTCTACACCAACAGAGAAAAGAAGAATATAAAAGTCAGTTCATTATGTGAGCTCGAGCTCACTGGTGCTGAAGTGCTCAGTTGGGCAGCTGTAAAATCACCTGTATCATTCAACATTTACTGTTACTACACAATACATGAGCTAGACTAGACTAGAAACATACCATCATCTGATTCTCCTCAGTCTGGAGAGAATCTTTGTATGTTTTAAGTCATAGTGAACTCTTGAGACGATCAGTGAACAGCAGACAGCTGATCTGTGTTTATTCACTCAAGACTGAACATGAGATCAGATCACCACACAGTGAAACATACACTATCAGTGGTGAGAGCATTTTATACAAGTAAAAATGTATTTAGTGAATTTATATTTTTCTAGTTGTGCTGTCCGTGCTGTAAACTATTTTGTTTGCTAGGGATTCTTCTTTGTGAGAGCTTACAACTTACAGAGACAAAATCTGTCTAATGAAACTCTTTCAGAAATCTGCCCAAATATGTAGTAAAAAAGTCATGAAGATTCATTAGTTTAAAAGTGGTAAATCCTGGATATATCGATGAGAGAGACTATTCAAACCAATAGTCTTTCTCTACCCAGCCATTTCTAAAACAGAAACCAATCAGTTTGTGCCTTCAACAAACAAACTTTGCTTTAATGTCCTCAAAATGACAATCATTCAAGCCCATGGTTATTTTAGTACAATGAAAAAATATATATACGTATGCCAGTCTGTTAAGACATTTTCCAAGTTAAAAACAACAATGTTCACATTGCAGTTTAAAAAGCAACATCCACTACATCATTTATTTACAACAGTAACACTTAATAACTTTTTTTGACGAATTTAGCGGGCAGATAGTGTTATATAAGTAAACTGTGTTGTCTGTGGCTACTGATTCACTCCATACTGTATCTGTATAGTTTCATGTCTGTTGTATCACATCACACTCTGACACACTGTTGATTCTATCAGCTGTTTTTACAGCAGCCTCGACTCTGCCTGATTCAACCAGAGACACAGAAACATGTAGGCCTTTATTTTTACTTTGCTTACAACAGAACATTAAATCTATTAAATGTTAAAGAAGAATCCTTTTCCTGACAGTAAATCTGATAGATCTGATATCTGATAGAAAACGTGATTTCTGTACGCATTATGCAATCGTTGAGTTTTTACTCTTAATATGATTTAATCTGAGATCTTTTCTGTTGCAGCTGTTCCTCAAACTGTTCACACTCACTCTGAAGGTTGTTCATTCACTCGCAACACAAAAACAAAACAGCTATTCTGAATATTTGTATAACCAAAAATGATCATATCATGGTGTATATTAAATTTAAAATAAATGTAACAGAAATTGCACTTAATTCATCAGATTTGTGTAATTAAATGTATTCCTTTATTACAATATAATTTTTTATTATTATTTTTTCTTTGACGGACTCTTCTTTGACTTATTTCTGTCTGGACTCATAGGATTCATCTGTCTGTGCCGCTTTACCAGTAAGTACAATGTACAGGTTTAGTTGTTCATAAACAGAACTCCATGATATAGAAACATATGATAATAAAGTCTGTATCTCTGCACGTTCTGCTGATTTTCTCACAGAGCTAAACTACACCTCCTGCCAGATGGAAACAACATCTCTATTAACTTCCTCTGTCTGCTCTTCAAAACATGGATGACCTGTTTACTTTCTTTTTCTGTTTCATTTAGTTGATGCACTATTGCTAAAGTATCTAATATCAAATCTCATTTAGTCTATACTTCTTCATTCAACTATTTGAACATACACATGCACACAAATCCCAAAAATACAGCTGATAGTTGAACTGCAAAAGTTTCAGAAAATTATCAGTCATACAGTTTTTTAATAAAGTTGCTGCAATATGAATATCTGATACTTTTTTTTAAATATATGTTTTATTAATTTTCACTTTATAAAGAAATAACATACTTGCAAAATAATGATAACATAAAGACAACAACAGGTAAACAAAAAAAAAACAAAAAACATCAGCTCACACAAAAAGCAAGATTTACATGTATGTATACACTTACATGGGAATTCACTGAGTCAGGAAGATAAAATATTGAAGTACTGACAATGAATACAAATTATACAACTATCAGAACCAGCCATGACACCCTTAGATAAACCCTCTTGTCAGGATGGAAGCAATGTCGAGATCAACATATGTCAGAAAAGGTTCCCAAATTTTATGAAACACTCCACTCTTATCATGTACAATACAAGTCAGATAATCTAGTGACATATATTCAAGAATAGTTCGATGCCACATCCTAACAGTGGGAGCTTTATCTGAGATCCATTGTAAAAGTATACATTTTTTAGCACTGAAAATGAGGCAATTAAAAAGCCTAATTTTGAATTTATCAAGACCTGCAGAAGGAGACATTCCCAGTAGATAAGATGCTGGATCTGGAACCAAAGAAACACCCAAAATTTTATTCAGTTCTTCTGAAACCCCCCACCAGAACCTCTGTATCTTGTTACAGAACCACAAACAATGAGTAAGACTACCTATTTCTGTCTTGCATTTGGGACAGAAAGGAGAGAACTCAGCCCTAAATCTACTGCGCTGGGAAGGAGAAATGTGAGCTCTGTGAAGAATTTTGAGCTGAATAGCTCTTACTTTATTACATATACTCAGGTTTTTTGCATTTTTCCAAACCATATTCCAATCTTCATCTGCTACTTGAATATTAAGTTCCCTTTCCCAAATCGTTTTAAGAAAATGAGTAGATGTGCCGACATACTCTGATAGCACACTATAAAATAAACTTATAGATTTAGTTGAGTGCATCTCAAAACGCTGTTTCTCAATTTCAGAGGAACTTGCATTAGAAAGAAGTGTTGTATCCTTTTGAATATAATTTCTTATTTGTAAATAGCGGAAAAAATCCCGCCCATCAAGGTTATATTTTTGAGAAATCTGACTAAAAGACATAGAAAGCCCTTTGAGAGCCCACTGTCGAAAACGTGAATCACTGACACCTGGGGAAAAATCCAGATTATTACATATTGGTGTATAAACCGATGTTGAGTATGATTTACCTTCAAGTCGTCTAACAGACTGCCAAGCCTTCACAGAATTTAAAGTAATAGGGTTTGTACAAGCTATTTTAACCGTCTTCATTCTTTTTAGAAAGAGCAAATTTTGAAGAGGGACCTGTGATTGAAAGGACTCTATATCCAACCATAATGAAGTTGGGTCTTCTGAAATCCAAGTGGTTATGTAACATAAATGGGCACCAAGTTGATACCTTCTAATATCCGGGAGACCAAGACCGCCCATATCTTCTGGTAGACGCAATATATTAATCCTAAGGCGAGGTCTTTTATTAGCCCATTTAAAAGAGTTGAACCATCTGTCTAGATCTTTAAATGTTTTCTGCAAGAAAAAAACTGGAATCATCTGAATCGGATACAATAATTTTGGTAGAACATTCATTTTCAAAAGAGCAATGCGCCCCAGCCAAGAAATAGGGAGAGTATTCCATCTTTCTAGATCGAGTTTTATACGATTAAAAAGAGGAATAAAATTTGACTTAAACATCTGATCGAATGTAGGGGTTATATGTATTCCCAGATATACAAAGCCCAATGGGGACCACTTAAATGGGAAAGGAAGTGAACTTGAAGGGACAGCTTGTAGGTTACCTAGGGGCATGGCTTCAGATTTACTAAAATTAATCCTGTAACCTGAGAAGACACTAAAATCTTTGATGACACCTAGAAGATTAGTTATGGATATTTCTGGTTTAGATAAGAAAACCAGGATGTCATCAGCATAGAGATTAATCTTATGCTGCCTACTAGCTATAGTCAAGCCATGTATGCCCAAATTTGACCTAATTGCCTCAGCCAAAGGTTCTATCACTAAAGCAAAAAGAAGGGGAGACAATGGACAGCCTTGTCGAGTGCCCCTACTGACCCCAAAACTGGAAGAACGCAAACCATTGGTTATTACAGCAGCGAGAGGGCCAGTATACAACAACTTAACCCAGCTAACAAAATTTTCACCCAGACCAAATTTAGATAATGTATAAAACAAGTAAGGCCACTCAACTCGATCGAACGCTTTTTCTGCGTCCATTGAGACAACAAGACTGTCCATCTTCTGCTGGTGTGAAAACTGAATAATATTTAATAGTCTACGAATACTGTTACCAGAGCTACGTCCCTTAATGAAACCTGTTTGATCTTCTTTAATAAGTTGAGGTAATGAGTCTTCAAGCCTTGTAGCAAGGATTTTAGAAAGAATTTTGAAATCACTATTTAATAGAGATATTGGCCTGTAGGAGGCACAGTCCTCTGGTTGTTTCCCCTTTTTAAGTAACAGAGAAATATTAGCCTCCCGTAAGGAAGGAGGGAGAGTACCCTTCTCTAAAGAATAATTAAACATTTCTAAAAGAGGATCAACCAAAATATCCCGAAATTCTGCATAACATTCACTACTCAGTCCATCTGGACCAGGGGCTTTCCCAGTCTGCAGACTCCTAATTGCTACTAATACCTCCTCCCTTGAAATAGGACCATTAAGAGCAAGCTTCTGATGCTCAGTTATAGAGGGTAACTCAATTTTAGAAAAAAAAAAAGGTTTAGTGAGTTACATGGGGACTCTGCTTTGTACAGAGTTTTAAAAAAATTAACAAATGTGTTATTGATTATTGTAACATCGGAAGAAGGATGCTCCTGATCATCCTTGATTGAAAATATCGTTTGAGAGTCTGCTTTTTTCTTAGTAAGATAAGCAAGGTATTTCCCTGGCTTATCACCATGTTCATAGAGCCTTTGCTTAGCAAACCTAACTTTCCTCTCAGCAGACCTTACATGCAAGGACCCTAAAGCAGAACGTAAAGCAGTAATTTCTTTTAATTTAGCTGACGTTGGATTCTGGACATAATCCCGCTCTGCCCGCCTAAGTTTTGCATCTAGAATATCCTTCTGTTCTGTTTGCCTCCGCCTCTTACTAGACGTATAAGAAATTATAAGACCCCTTGAGAAGGCCTTAATTGTTTCCCATAGCAAAGATTTATCTTCTGTAGAGGGAGAATTGATAGCAAAAAATGAACTGAATTCTGACATGAAGTAAGAACAAAATTTGCTATCCTTAAGAATAAAAGGATTAAATCTCCAGTACCTAGTTTGATTAAAAGGGCTCTGTATCTTTAAATATAAGAAGACAGCGGCATGATCCGATATTATAATATTTCCAATGGTGCTGTGATCTATAAATTGTAATAGCCCCTTAGGAACAAAAAAAAATAGTCTATTCTTGTGTGGCAACAATGTTGTTTAGAATAAAAAGTAAATTCTTTATCAGCAGGATGCTGTGCTCGCCACACATCCACAAAATCCAAATCCTCACATAAAGAATTAATGAATTTAGCCTGAAATGAGGGAGCCAAACCCGAAGAAAGTTTGTCCATAAGTGGGTTCAATTGACAATTAAAATCTCCTCCCACAACAGAACGAGTGACCTTGCATTCCAGTAGTTTGACAAATGCACTTGTTAGAAAATCACATTGATGACCAGGGGGAAAATATACATTCATAACGGCAATTTCTTCTCCTTGCAACATACCCTTTACAATCACGTAACGTCCATTTTTATCTTTGATACAATTTAACAACCTAAAGGGTAAAGATTTTTTAAACAAAATGGCCACTCCTCGGCTCCTTGATGTAAACGAGGAGAAAAAAACATGACTGAAGCCCAACTGTTGCAACTTAAGATGTTCTTTATCATCAAGATGAGTTTCTTGTAGGAGGGCTATTTCAACATCCTCCTTTTTAAGGAATGTGAGAATTGATTTCCTCTTCACAGGTGTGTGTATCCCATTAACGTTCCAGGAACAAATCTTAAGCATACTAGCTGACATGTTTTATGAGAAAAGAAAAAAAAGACAAGCCCTGAACAAAAGTGTTTCCCATAGAAAAAATACAATCCCATGTTAACATCAGATGTGAGCTGAAAGGTGCAAAACAAAAAGAAAACAGGGAACACGTAACTATAATACAATGAACAGTGCAAACTGTACTCAAACTCGAATCAATCATTGCTCTGAAATGGTTCAAATAACGCAATTCAGTGTAAAGGAGATCCTGAACGACAAAAGAAAATTTGTTAACATGTAGCGGTTACAGACCTGTGGACCTTAAAAACAGCGTGTCCATATGACAGAGGCGCTAAGTCATTCTCAATGAAGCTGAGAAGCTAAACGAATGGGAACAAAGTCCTCATCAAACAGATGGGGACATTCCCTCCTGTGACGATAAAAATTTGTCCACTTCGGACGGATCCTGGAACACGTTGGTAGTTCCTCGGTATGTGACTTTGAGGGAGGCAGGATAAAGCTGTGCGTAAGTGGCACCGGCCGCCCTCAGACGCTTCTTGACCTCGTCAAATTGCTTATGTTTACGCAAAACCGCAGCAGAGAAATCCTGGAAAATCTTCACCTTAGAGTTTCCGAACATCAGAGCCTGCTCTCCGTTACCCATCTCTCTCGCAGCTGTGATGACCCGTTCCTTGTCCACGTAGTTATGAAATCTCACCAGGACTGCCCTTGGATACGGGGACGCTGTCTTGACAACTCTACCTGGGACGCGGTGGGCTCTTTCGATCTTCATGCGACCAGATTTTGTTTCAATGCCCAGAGAGTTCGGCAGCCAGGATTCAAAAAACTTAACAGGGCGATCACCTTTATCTGATACTTTTTTTATTATTAAGGAGCAAACATGTACCTAATCAAGTGACCACTATGGACAAACTTATGTCCACCTAAAACTTGTTAAACTTGTGACCCACTGTTTGAACAGCACAATATTGAAAAGGGTCATTTAGATGTTACAGTGCACACAATTGTCATGATCACGTTTGTTTTCATAAAACAGACT
>NC_066879.1:16760638-16783138 GCF_022985175.1 Labeo rohita | reverse complement strand
TGATCGAGAGTGTAGCTTAATTCACTATATTTTTAAATAGTTTGACCACTGAAGTTCAGTTGGTGACAGTTCAATAGGAAATCAATTGAAAGCATCCAGTCATCTCATACCACTGAAGTGAATGTTTATTTTATCAGTATATATTGTAATAAATATTTGAGAAATTAACATCTGATTTAATTAGTCTATATAGAGTGACAACAGTCATCATTCAACTGAACTGTGAACACTTCACACTTCATATGTGACCCAGGACCACAAAATCAGTCATAAAGGTCAATTTTTTGAAGTTAAGATTTACATATCATTTGAAAGTTGAATAAAATAAGCTTTCAATTGATGTATGGTTTGTTAGGATAGGACAATATTTGGCTGAGATACTATTTGAAAATCTAGAATCTGAGAATAGCAAAACAATCAAAATATTGAGAAAATCGCCTTAAAGGTGTCCAAATTAAGTTCTTAGCAATGCATATTACTAATCAAAAATTAAGTTTTGATATTTACGGTAGGAAATTTACAAAATATATTCATGGAACATGATCTTAATATCCTAATGATTTTTAGCATAAAAGAAAATTTGATAACTTTGACCCATACAATGTATTGTTGGCTATTGCTACAAATATACCTGTGCTACTTATGACTGGTTTTGTGGTCCAGGGTCACATATAAGCTACCTTATATGTTCATCAAAAAAGCAGTTTTCTAGTGTATTTCTTTAACTTCTCAGGTAATATCAATGGTACGACCTATTTCAGATGTGGCCAAAGGAGGGACAATTTAGTACTGGATATTGGTAGTAACACATCCCTAGCCTCCCTGCCAAACTCTTCAACCCTTGGTTTGGGAACTTATTCTGACGGCACCCATTCAACTACAGAGGATTGGTGAGCAAGCAAAAGAAATAAAATCGTCTACCTCTTGAATGGCCTGTGGGTGCATACATTTTATTGTCAGATGAACTATTCCATTAAGATAAGTAAAGCTATTTGACTAAGAACAAAAAGTTGGTGAAACATTTGATTTTGATGAATGAAAACACTTTAATGGCATTCACACTAACCTATAACAGTATCATACATAAAATATTTAGAAAACGTGGTTTTCAAGGAAGGCTTTTTGCGCAAGAAGACACAAGTACGACGTTTCTCATTAAAATGAAGATACATTTTATTTCTTTTCTTAAAAAAACAAACAATACAAAAAAAAATCTGAGGAGGAAAAAACAACCAAAAAAAAAAAGTTTAAAATTAAAATCAAGCACAAAAAACAAAACATTCATATGTTTTTGGACAGCTAGGTTAAAAACCAATTTATAGACAGCACGAGTGGAAAATATTCAGAGATGCCTGGCAGAAAGGATCGAACCTAGTCAGAATGCCATGTATGCGCTGTAGACAGAAAGCCCCTTGAAATGCATCATGGGATATACATCATATGTGTCTGAAATTAAAAACAAGCAGCAACAGAAATATATATTTAATGAGCAAACACACACAAGGTATGAATAGTACAATTCTTCTCAATCCTCACAGTGCAAATACGCCTCTCTGTCATGACATCACAAACGCATCTGATCCAGGGCTGAAGAAGAACTACATTTGACTTTTTAAAATGCAGTTTTTCGCAGATCCCACAACATTCAGCAATACAATCTCTGGAAAAAAACGGGCACGATTCAAGATACCCCTTGGTTTTTTTTGTTTTAAACGTTTAGCTTCGCGGTACAATATTTCAGCTTTAACAGGCTTTGTAAGGCAAAAACAGTGCGCGTGACTTCAGATTCACATTTCCTGTGCGATTAACCGTTGTAAGGCCCGATCTCTGCACTCTTACTGCGCGCCTCTTTGAGAAAAGAGATGAAAGCATTCATACTGCAGCCTTTATACGAGATGATCTGGAGGACGAGGAAAAAAAAAGAAAAAAAAACCTAAACACAAACAAACGCACATAAAGAGATCAGAGAAAAATGAATATATTCCAGAGCTTAGCTAATGGATGGAGAACAGATTACCACAGAAAATATTTCTTACAATGGAGCACAACTGCCGTATAGACTTCCATTGTAAGTGCACAACAAACTGAGGTACAAATCTAAATTATTTTCTGCGGCAATTCTGCCGAGAAACAGAATTTGACATTTTTAACCCAGAATATTTGTATTAAAACACTAACTGCATTATGGTTTGAACTACACAAATCAAGGTCGTTTATTTAAAAGGTTAAACTACAAATTGAACAGCAAACCCTGGATAAAGTGTGTACCACGACGAAAGAGTGATAGATGTTAGTTTCTCCATCTTCAGCTGATGAAACGCACGTAAAGAGCTGCAAGCGCATGTCGAATAAATACAAAACGAATCCTCGGATAAGCACGACCCTGACCGCTAGTATCGAAACAAACGCTGTCGACTATTACGGATTTGCGAAACTTTCTAACGAATGGCTTTCTAGAGAAGTCACTACACAACAAACGCACTGGACCTCATTCAGGAAACACTGCTGTAGAATTCGCAAAACTAGCTGGCAAATTTTGCAAATACGAGCAAATTGAACGCGACAATTTGGTGCTCATTTGTTAAACGCAAGCACAATTTCGCACAAACGGCTGTGAATTGACTGTAACAGTTTGCGTTTAGACTTTTTAAGAATTGTTTTACGAACATTTTACACAGCGGTTAATTTCGTGAATGAGGACAATCGGTCGCAACAATGCAGAGTGGACAATAAGCTTTATACATGTTACGAAAATGAACGAGCGCAAAAGCATTTTTGGAGAATTCGGTCACGTGATTACCCTGGGCGAGCGGCGACGCTAATGGTTGAAACGATGGGCTTCCTTCGAGATTATATACCCATAAATAAACAGACTCAGACACATTTTACTCAATAATATATATAGATATATACGCTCACAAGTTCTGGGAAAATGTCTGTTTGCGATATGGAAAGTATAGGTAAACAAAAAAAGGAAAATAAGAGTTCAAACCGTTGAGCCAGGCCATAACAGACACTGAAAAAAAAATCTGAAAAGCAAACAAACCCAAAAACAAAACCAAAAAAAGCAAAAAAGGAAAGAGTGTAAAGGGAAATAGAAGAAGAAGAAGAAAGGGGCGACGTTAATAACATGGCTAGTCTTCCCCGGATGGAGCCTCCTCTTCTGAGCCGTCCTCTTCTTCGTCTTCTTCCTCGTCTTCGGGGGCGTCGTCCTTTGTCTTTTTGGAGGGAGGAGACTCTTTCTTCTCCACCTCTTCTTCCTCCTCGTCTTCAAGGGGGCTCTCGGGTTCCTCGTCGTCTTTGGGCGAGGATTTCTCCACTGCTTTAGCTGCACTCGGGCGGCCTTTACCTTTGCCTTTCATGGGGCTGGGGTTCACTGCGGGACAAACAAACATGTTTATACTCCCATTCAAAAAAAATAAAAAATTTCCCCCAAGGAAATGAACATTCTATTCAGCAAGGATGGATTAAATTAATCAAAAGTGTGAGTAGAGACATTTATGGGCAACTCTACAGAATTGCTATCGCATGACCAAAAAACACATTAAAAAAAGCATTTAAATATTGAAATCTTAGATGTTTACTAAGATCCTTCTATTATCTATTGAAACCCATAATAATAGCTTTAAAAAAAAAATCAGTAAGCTTAATATATATAAAATCATCATTTAGTGGGTACTTTCAATTGGGAGGTGGCTGTCCCGAACCCTAAGCCCTACATTTCAACAAATGAAAATGATAATTAAATACTTTTTGTATTTTTTACGATTGTTTTTAAAAGTATATTTCTGATTCTTTTGAAAAAGTGAAACTTTATGTAAAACGTGTCCTGCATTTTCATGTCACTACCGAAACGGTGTATGTTTTAGTCCATTGGCTGAGACTGATTTTAATTACACCCCTACATTTATGAACAGGAAATATTTATGTGTCCCTCTCTCACAACAACATGGTGAGTAGATATGCCGCATTATTTTGAGGTAAATGTGTTCAAAAGTCTGAAAAATCTGTGTGTAACTTTAAGGAACGTCACTAAAAAAAAACACCTTTTTTCTGTAGTTAAGCACACTTTTTTTTTTTTTTTTTTAAGTTATTTCATAATGTTTAGTTTTTATATGTCTACCACTGTTCAGAAATGTGCTATGTAACAATGTGCTAATTAACATCTTTGAGCTAGGTTCAAAAGTATCTAAAATTGTCACTACCGAAACTCCACCAAATGTTTTGGTAGTGACATCATTGATTTTTTGCATGCTATTCTATAAATTTGTCACTACCAAAACAGTCATGACCGAAACATTTCATCATTGTTTTGGTAGTGACAAAAGGGAACACATAATCCTCATATTTGGGGGAAATAAACAAAATTTTAGTACAGTTATGCAATTTTTTTTGTATTTTAGTATGCAAGTTCAAATTCTGTAATGTGATACTGTCACTACCGAAAATGTGCAGTCACTACCGAAACATGGGATGTTTTGTCAAAAATAAAGTAGACTAAATTATCAGCTAAAATGTTATGTTACTTTTTTGGTTCAATGCATATTCAAAGTAATGAAATCTTAACTTTGAAATCAGTTCTGCCAACTTCTTGCCTTTTACAAGAAAAACTGGATTCAAAATACAACAAATCTCATAAATTACACCTTAAATATTATTTTAAAGTTTTAATTGTAATCGATTTACCTCTAAAAATGTTTTAATAAAATAGCAAAAAAATATATTTACAATGTAGATGTAAGCAAAATGTTAATAGGTCAACATAACTCTTCTAATTAAATTATTACTGTGTTTCAGTAGTGACAAATTTTGGGAGAGGACAAATAATTCAAAACTTTCTGAAAATACAATATGAGGATTAACTGCACAATTACTAGAAATACGTACTTTGGATATTATACAATTTGCAAACATACAAATTTGATGTTTCCAACTCTGACATTAAAACCAATTCTTAGAATGGCTTTTATAATGTTACAAAATTAAATTGTTCTTTCAGCTGTCTATTCTTCAAAGAATCCTGACAAAAATATATTAATCTCCACAAAATATTAAGCAGTTCAACATTGGTAATACACGTTTCTTGTGCAGCAAATAAGTATATTAGAATAATTCATTATTTCACAAAAATACTGTTTTTAAGGTATACTTTGCAAAGGAATCATCTTCTTTTAAAAACACTTTGAAATAATGTTACTGTCGCACACCTTGTGACTAAAGAAGTGCTGAAATATACTACAGTATCGAAGTGTTTCTGCCAAAGGCCTTTGTCAGCACTTTCAAACTCAATAGCCTCAGACAAATGACCTTTTAAGCAATACATGATTTAAATTGGAAAATTAAAAGAATAGTTGACCCAAAAATGATAATTGCCTCATTATTTTATGCTGACGTCATTTACAGATCATTTCAAACCCGTATGACATTCTTCATTCCTTCAAACGCAAAAAGAGATATTTTGAAAAATGTCCAAGCTGCTCTTTTTCATACTCTAAGATCTCAAGAGCGACACGGGTTACCTGTGGCCTTTAGCCGGGGTTTGGGGGATTTCTTGTCCTTCTTCTCCACTCTCCTTCCTCCTCCTCCTCCGCCTCCTCTCGGCACTACTTTTTTGCCTTTCTTTTTGGAGTGCCCATAGTCGCTGTCATCATCATCATCAACCATGAAGTCTTCATCACTGCCAGACTCCTCTGCAACAGAGAAAATGGTTTCCTTCGTAGTTGTTCCCAAGTCAAAAAGGCTCCAAAAACAGGCCAAAAAAGTCCAATTGCACACTTACGGTCCAGGTACGCCTGTTCTTCCTCGTCTTTGTCCTCATCCTCACTGCCTCCATCTCCCAGAAGGATTTCTCTCTGTTTGGACACGGCCTTTGACGCAGCCTGCCTCACCTGTCTCGGTTTCCTGCTCACCTCTTTATCATCATCACTATCATCTGCAGAGATCATGATGCACCCATATTTTCATTTATGCTTCATTTAATTTGCAGCTATTTTCAGATCATGCACTCCTGAACTGTAGTCATGTTGATCACATGATTTTATTCTGTCTTAAAAGGCAGTTCTTGGCCAAAATAAGTCTAGACTTTATGCTGATAGTTTAACATCTGGTGCTTCATGTTTAATGCATGAGAATTCAAGGGAAAGTGATATTTTTTGTCGATCCGCAACTCACCTCCACCTCGTTTTCTCTTCAGCGGCTTCTTGCCTGGCTTCTCCGGCTTTCCTTTCTTTCCCTTTTTAGCCTTTTTATCATCATAGTCACTTCCACCATCTTCGTCTTCCTCTTCCTCTCCAAAGTCGTTGTCTTCATCACTACCGAGGTCATCTGAAAAGCACAAGATTAGAGAGTTATCATCTTTTTATGAATCGCTAATTCATCTACGGCAGATGAAACAATCCACCGCAATTTACCTGCCGAATCATTTTTGGATTTGGAGAGTTTGTCATCTGAATCCTCGCTGTAAGACAACAGAAAATGTTCGTTAGTAGTTTGATCTTTGAAGGAGAATGTCCTAGTGTGTGGTATTTATTTCCTAGTTAAAATTAACTGCCGCATATGTGGGTCATAAGGAGAAAATGGATCTCGAAAAGGTTCACGATCCCCCGAGACATGCGAAACCAGTCATGAAATCACTCATTCGCACTGTTTAATACCTATTAAAAGGCGTTGTTCTGATATATTTGTACACAAACGCTGAAAATAGACAGATTCTTGCCTCTCTTCCTGCGAATTCTTAGACTTCTTGTGCTTGATTTCACGAGGTGGAGCACGTATCTTCTTAGTCGTTTCCTTTTCTCTCCCATAGTCCTCATCTGGAGGCAGAAATTACATGAATTAGCTATAACAGTCAATGAAGTGACTTGCAGAATACTTGGATGCCAATATCAAGTAAACGTGCATACATTATTACTTTTCTAAAAAATGCATTTTGAGATGGTTTCTTACCTGCATCGTCAGACTCGTTAAACTGGGAGTAATTCACCACCTTTCTGTTCCTGTAAGAGAGAAAAAATACTTTAATGAGAGTTTCCGAACACGCATTTGTGATGCAGTGGCACATGTGACGTTAATTCACGTTTTTAGGGGTTTACAGACCGTCAAAAGGTGGTCAGTATTTCTTTAGGAAACTGAAGCTCATTTAACATGCCTTGCTTCATTATGTTTACTTGAATTAATGATCGTTAAACAGTTCCTCAATTAGCATTTCAATGAGGGTTTCATTAATACTGCAGTCTTGTCCCATTTAGCCACTCAGGCCCAACACGGTGTTGAGATGCTTGAAGAGCCACAAGTTACTTTTAGGTAATTAGATGGATCAGAAGACTTTTCCCGATTAGAATTTAAAATACACTTAAAGAAATTGGTGTAGAAACTGTTTTCACTCAGAGCTTGATTGTAAATATTAGAAATAATTACAAATAAATAGCAAACTAAATATTGAATGAAATGTGCAATTTACAAAAAGAAAGAAAGAAATTATGTAGAAAAACGTTTCACTCAGAATTTGACCGTAAATATTACAAATAATTACAAGAATTGGCAAATAACACATTGAATAAAATGTGCAATTTACAAAAGACAGAAATTGGCGTAGAAACAGTTTTCACCAAGAACTTGATTATAAATATTACAAATACTTACAAAGAAATGGCAAGTAACACACTGAATGAAATATGCAATTTATAAAAAAGAACGTAGAAACAGTTTTCACTCAGAACTTGATAGGAAATATTACAAATAACTACAAAAAAATGGCAAGTAACACTGAAAACAGAAAGAAAGAAAGAAATTGGTGCAAAAACAGTTTTCATTCAGCTTGATGGTAAATATTAGAAATAATTACAAAGAAAAAGTTTGAATTAAACATGAAATATTAAAACTGAAATTGTATTTTTTTTTAAATCACTGTGCGTAATCATTAATTCAGAAAACACATGATAATACACAAAGAAATATATTTTTAACAGTCAGATCTGAAAAATTAACTCTGGATTTGCGTCAAATTGCGTAAGAATCTCGTCATTTATTGTTTATTTACGATTTATTTATAATTTCGACGGAAATCTCTTTTAGATCATTTTAAGATTTTTGTCTGAATCTCTATAATCTTTTTGAATCGTGTTTTTAATAACAGTGCTGGCTAATATTAAGTTTAAAAACAAGTTTTATTGTAATAAAGCATCTGCATTTTGTGAGGGAAGCGAGCGACATTTTTTTTCTTTACAGTCGATGAAGGCGCGACATTTTTAATCATTTTAAATCGGCCCTCGGTCTATCTTTTATAGACGCAAATAACACAGCCATAAGTAGCAATCTGTTGTCGTCGTTTAAAATCAAAATGTGGAGAGCGAATATGAAAAATTTCGCACGTTTTCCACAGAACTCCACACGGGAGGTGTGGTCGCTCTAAGCCACCCCGCCCCCCTTTGACGTCACCTGCGTCGTGTTAATTTACCGCTATCAAAAAAAAAAAAAAAAAAATCCCTCAAAACGCGCTTCCCTCCCCAAAAACACCAACGGGCTTTCGCAATCTATTGTTTCTGCATCAATGAGTTGTTCCCGCAAATATGTGCGCATTACAGGTTACAAAATCACTGGAATGGGCCAATGAGCACCTCCAGTGGGATTTTATTGCCCCTCCTGAAGCTTTGGCGAGGATGAATGGGAAGCCATATTCTCACTGGCTTACAAGGAAACATGAAGCCCTTTAGTGCTGCTTACACAACAAATAAATTCTGAAATGTAGGTAGGTGATGCACAAGAAATATCCCATTGCAGAATCCTAGTAAATGCACGTTAGAAACGTGCAAGATACACCCATAAATACAAACGAGACAGTCCTCCGCCACTGGAAAGAGACAACGAGCAAAATGCATGCACGAATGAGCCAAAATGTTACAAAATCGAGCTCTAAACAAGAACCTAAGGATGCCTGGCACATGCGTGAAGCCTAGAACTGAGTGTGCATGCAGCAGCCATCAGCAGGACGAACGGAAACCCACGTACCTCACTGGTCTTGCCATTTTGCAGGAATACTGTAGAGGTTAAAATTGTGAAAGAGCAAAAGAAAAGCAGGGAAAATGCAAACAAAACGTGCTGTTTTAAAACACAAGAGGGCTAAAGGTGACGTCGCGAAACCAACGCCCTCTCCCTGCGGTAAAAATGAAACAATGCGGGAAATATTCCTGCTCTACGAAAGTATTTAGTTTAAATTTTACCTTCAGCTACTCAAAATGGTGAATAAAACAAACTGAAACTGCAGCCTTCGCGCAACCTAACGATTGGATGGTGGGCGGGCATTCTTGTGCAAACTCCGCCCACTCGGCTGGAATTTGCCCAGAGAGCGACGCCATTGGGCCGTTTGAACGAGTGCTGGCTTTGGGATTGGGTTTCGTGGCTGTCGGTCAAACACAAGGTCTCCAAAGCATTTACCCTCCCCCTCGTTTGCGGATAGGTTGAACAGCATGGCTCAGAAACAAAAAGAGGCCCTTACGATATGCAAGATGTCCCAGTTTAAGTGTACAGCAACTTTGTGTTGTTTGTTTCTGTTGAAATTGCCTTTATATACATGAATACGCGAGTTTAATAAGGGGGAGCGCTTAAGATAGCGTTTTAAACGCCCGAAGTGTTTGTTTTTGCTGGCTATTGATCTAAAGTGGGATTTTGAAGTAAATCACGATTCAGTAGAATATTACTGCAGATATAATGCTAGCAAAATAGTAATGCTAACAGCAACTAGGCCTAACCCTAAAATTATATGATGAGAATGTTAATAACATTCAATTATTTTGTAAAGAGAAGTGATATAAATGCATTTCTATTTTAGTCTTTTGTCTTTCCCAATGATTATAAGGAAGAAAGAAAAGAAAAGCGCAGTAAAAATGTTGTGATCAAATGCCTCCAGACCATCTGCACTTAGCTTTGTTTGCTTTGTTTTGTTTGTTTGGTTGACTTCATGGCTCTGAAATGATTCTAGTTTGTTGTTGTCCACTTTTAGTTTATGAAGTTACGTTTACATAGAAAAGAAGGGGTTTGAGACCCACAAAGTATTGATTTTACCCTAAAATGTGCTTTAACTTGATATTTAGGGCCTATTGAAAGAATGTGATTGCAAATGTAGTACTTCAATATTGATCTTCTTTTGTGTAAATAAAAGCTTTAATAACACTTGTGACCCTGAACCACAAAACCAGTCATAAGGGTACATTTTTTAGGCATAATAGGACAATATTTAGCTGAGATACAACTATTTGAAAATCTGGAATCTGAGGGTGCAAAAAAAAACACAGAATACTGAGAAAACCGCCTTTGAAGTTGTGTTTTTAAGGTAGGAATTTCACAAAATCTTCATGGAACATGATCTTTAATTAATATCCTAATGATTTTTAGCATAAAAGCGATAATTTTGACCCATACAATGTATTTTGGCTATTGCTACAAATATACCCGTGCTACTTAAGACTAATTTTGCGGTCCAGGGTCACATTTACCTTTCTTATTTTTGACGGAAATGAATGTGAATAGCAACGCAGGCTGCTTGATATTCAGTCTACAGAGTCACATGACCGCAAGGCATCTGTATTCCAGCATAAGCAATGTATCTAACATGTCTTTCAGAGATTTTTAAGCATACATGAAATGTAGTGACTGTGTCTTTCTCTTTATTTCTGTTCCAGGGAAAAGGATTTCTTCCTCTTTATTCTCCCAGTCTTTCGCTGCAGACCCTGGAATCCTCTCTGCTCAGCAGTTATTGAAGTGAGGAGAAGGTACGTCTCCATGGCAACCAGGTATGATTCTCATCCGTTTTATTTATTTATTTATTTGCCCATCCATCAGTGTTTGCATTTCTTTAGCCTGCTCTAATCTTTCAAAGCATCTCTCTATGAGTTCCTGAGAAGGAAATCTGCTACTATCAAGGGTCAGTCATCTCATATTGTTTTTGTTTATTTGGATGCATGTCATCTGTTGCCACAGCAACCACTCACTTTTCTCCCTGGAGTGCACACAGAAATCACATCTAAATTCGAAGACAAATGCTGTCACAAAAAGTAGGACATGTAGAAAAAATGCTCGCACAGGCTATAACACCATACAGATGTGGGGCCCACATGCATAAACTTGTATTTGCTCACCGCTCATGAGCAAAGTGCAGTGAAGTGCAATTAAATCACTAGTTTCTGTTACACAAGGTGCTTAGAATCCCTGTCAGGCTAAAAATCCATTTGATTTAGTATGAACTAAATTTTGATGTTGGTGAATGGTACAAAACCTGTCATAACATGCCC
This sequence comes from Labeo rohita, assembly GCF_022985175.1. Classification (NCBI taxonomy): domain Eukaryota; kingdom Metazoa; phylum Chordata; class Actinopteri; order Cypriniformes; family Cyprinidae; genus Labeo; species Labeo rohita. Next base: position 16,771,853 of record NC_066879.1, on the reverse strand, counting down.
TTTCAAAGAAATAAATAGAATCTTTCTTTTTTTAAATCAAAAGTGTTTTTAGAATCATTCACCTTTTTTTGCATTGTGAGAAATACACACACACAAACACACAAAATTCAATTGTTTACACAAGTATTAAGAACTAAAAAAAATAGGTAGGTAGAAGGTAATATAGATGGAAATAAAATGAAAATGTCACAATGCAAAAAAATCTTAATTGTTCTCAAATAGGCTTAATTTTTCTTAACGCAAATTATAATTTTGATTATAATACATATGTTTTGCTTTTTTTGGTCTTTTAAATACATATATGTGACCCTGGACCACAAAACCAGTCATAAGGGTCCATTTTTTGAAATTGAGATTTATACAATGTCTGAAAGCTGAATAAATAAGCTTTCCATTTATGTATGGTTAGATAGGACAGGACAATATTTGTTGAGATTGTTTGAAAATCTGGAATCTGAGGGTGCGTAAAAATCAAAATATTGAGAAAATCACCTTTAAAGTTGTTCAAATGAACTTTTTAGCTATGCATATTACTAATCAAAAATTAAGTTTGGATATATTTACAGTAGGAAATTTACAAAATGTCTTTATGGAACATGATCTTTACTTTTTGGCATAAAAGAAAATATCGATCATTTTGACCCATACAATGTATTTTTGACTATTGCTACTAATATACCTGTGCCACTTTATGCACATAGTAAGTAGGGTCACATATTTAATCTGATTCTAGGGAGAAATGTGACCTGGACATATTTACTGAAATTCATCCAGGTAAGGATCTCATAAAATTTGTGCTAATGCTTTGAACAGAAACAGGTTTCATGTTTATACTTGCTGAATTCTATTTTTAAAATGCCCCAACAAAAAATAAATAACTCTTAGTAGCCTGTTAATTTTATATAAGATTGATTTGTCTAATAATCTAGAGTTGCAAGGCTAATAAAGTGACACAAGAGGGCAGTCTGGCACTGCTATGATATAGTTTGCTTAGAAATTATAAACAAGTACAGAGATATGGATCTTTTAATAATAGAGCTGTTATGCAGTGTTAGTGTTTCTTTGTGTTCTTCAAATGAGTTTATGTGCAAAACCATTGTGATTATAATAAAACTATCTGACAGTGTAATTTCTATGTGGACTCTGTGGTAATCAGTATATGTTTACCAGACTATGCTTAAAAGCCATGCTTAAAATGTCTTAAAACTGTCTTTAGTGTACTCTACAGCAGACCATATCAAACCAAGAGCCATTTATTTAAAAGAAAGACTGCACAAGCACTGTTTCATGCAAAATATTGTACAAAAAGAAGGATTTATATAATGCAGTGACATTCATGGAGCCACTTTATGTAGATATTTCATGTGAATTCAGAGCTGTACAGTTTATACAATATGTTTTTTCTTTGGCAAATAATGTACTAGCGTCATTAATTTTTAACCACTTCAGACGGAAAATACAGACACCAAGGTTACTGAAGTTTATATAATTTGAAGTTGTTTAAATTGTGTTATACTCTGAAAGGTGGATGAAATAGCATTGATTATGTTAGGTCTGGTTATGGTTATTGTTCTCTATGCAGCTGTTTGTTTCTTGTCATAAACTTTATATGGTCATCAAGGGTTAGTCATCATGTTAATGTCATTAATCTGTTTAATGTGAACTAGTTCACCTAAAATTAAAATTGACTGAAGATTTACTCACCCTCAGGCCATCCAAGATGTAGATGAGTTTGTTTCTTCATCAGATTTGGAGAAATGTAGCATTAAAATAACTTGTTCAGCAATGGATCCTCTGCAGTGAATGGGTGCCGTCAGAATGAGAGTCCAAACAGCTGATAAAAGCACAATAATCCACAAGTAATCCAAATTATTTCAGTCCATCAGTTAACATCTTGTAAAGTGGAAAGATCTGTGTTGTAATAAATTAATCATAAAGGCATTTTAACTTCAAACCATTGCTGCTAGCTAAAATACGAGTAATGTGGAAAAAGTCCATTATTTGTTGAAATTTGTTTAAAACAGTTTTGGCTTTTAAACAGTGCTTGATCTGTGCATATTTCTCTCCTGATTCAGACAAGATGGCTTTTTCACTGGAGAAAGCAATATTATGGAGTTGTATTTTAGCCAGAAGCAACAAGCTTCTTAAAAACATGCAACTTTTTCACTTCATAAAATGTTAACTGATGCTCTGGAGTGGTGTGGATTGTGGATCCGAACTTCCCATCACTACTACGAATCACGTCTAAGTTCATCGTCTGTGTACTCCGGCTAAAAAAGGTAGAGTATGGCGAAAAACTGCATCTTATTTTCTCCTACAACTTCAGAATCGTCCGACACGTTGTACCTTTTTGTTTGCAAACAGCGTTTGACTTACTTGCACTTTCTTAGTCTTTGAGCGTTCGCTTTGTAAACACTGGGTCTGTAGTTCCGCCTATGTTTGGCGTGACCTTTCGACATGATTCAGTAGTACATATAGTCGTGAACGCGCATCCCATAACCTGTGCTACACAAGCTTTTGTGCTTAAAAAGTATACAAATTTTTATTTAAAAAAATGACCGATCGTTTTGCTAGATGAGACCCTTCTTCCTCGGCTGGGATCAAGTCCATTATATGAAGAAAAATCCTTAAATGCTTTCCTCAAAAACCATGATTTCTTTACGACTGAAGACAGAAAGACATGAACATCTTGGATGACAAGGGGGTGAGTAAATTATTTGTGAACTGTTGTTCTGGAAGTGGACTTCTCCTTTAAATGCCATGCCTGGACTTTGTAAGTGCATTACTGTAAACACAAGCCACAGATGCTGTCGATAGATTTTAACTTGGGACATTAATGAGCAAGACTGTTTTTGACTAGATCATCCTCAAGCATGAACCTTCCTTGACCAGCATGCAAATTCATGCTACAGGCTAATGCATATCAGAGAGGCTAAAGTTCACCCATTTGTGGGTGTCGCTCTCCAGTTAAAAATGCTGACGGTGTCAGGTTGTTTTGCAGGTGAAGGTTCGGGCGCAGGTTACAAGAAAGAGCAGGTACTTTCTTTCGCCGTTGAGCATCTCCATCCTGAAACATTTAGGAATCTGGATGCAGCTGCATCCCATCGTTGAACCTCTGATAGCACACTTCAGTCGGTGCTGTAGGGAGTTTATTCAAATAGATCTCAACTCCCCGCAGCCTGTTTTACACACAAACATGCAGCGAGAACCCAGTCTGGGGATTTTGAATTTTAAGAAGTACTTATTTACAATCGCAGGCAGACTATTCTTGGACAAGAGCCCTGCGGAAAAATAAGGGGAGACTCGCAGCGAGAGGACGGCGGGAAAAAGTAATAATGTCTTTTTTATTGAAGCATGCCAAATTAAAGTATCAAATAGGTTGTTAATGATATATCAAAATGATGGATATCTCTTAATATGACTCTCAACTTTAAAAATGTGTTTTTTATTTTATTTTAGGGTATAATTTTCAATCAGCTTTAGTAAAAAGTGTGAAAATATTATATAAAAGCTATTAAAAATATTTAAAATGTGATTTCCACCACAGGACTGAATTGGTAATATGAGATGTGGTGGAAATTACATTTTGAACATTTTAAGTGAGTTTATTTTCTAAAAGTCCAATGTGACCTTTTATATATTGCTATAGCCCATATATTTTTTACTGAGTGTGAATCTTGCATATTGAACCAGAAACCCCACACAGGAGCCATTTTTTGCTTTGTTTCTCTTTAATCCTGAAAATAATTAGTTTCCGTGATCCTCCCCAAAAGGTTCTCTAACATTTTATAGGAAGCAACACTGAGTTTTAATCTGCAGTAAACTCCAGATGGCTTGAAGTAGGACTTTGAAAGCAACGAGAAGGAATGGCTGAAAAAATTAGGGGCCGCAGAGCTTTAACGCCCACGAAGCAACTTATTTAAATTAGAACAAAGACGTTCCGGGATGAAACGTTCTCCTCAGCCAGAAGGCATTTTAATGCTAGAATATATTCAATGCTAATGCCTTTGAAACTTCCAAGAGAGGCGTTTTAAGGAATTCTTAAGCCGTATTGAAGGGTTTAAAAACTTCCACACAGCTAGATAAAATCTTTAAATTATTAAATCTTTAGAATGTTCGTTTCTAACAGTCAACTGAAAAAAAAGAGGCTTATAAACTGTTGCTAAAAAAAGGATTCCATTAAGTCTGTACAAAAAATATATCTTAAAGGTCAAACGCAGTGCGAACAGATATTCTTCATAAAAAACTCTTTTTGATGAAGTTGGTTGGCCAGGCTGCTCTTGGTGGTTAAGGTAGTTAAAGGGATAGTTCACCCAAAAATGAAAATTCTGTCATTAATTAGTCACTCTCATGTCGTTCCAAACCAGCATGACCTTTGTTCGTCTTTGGAACACGAATTAAGATATTTTTAATGAAATCCAAGAGCTTTCTGACCCTGCATAGACAGCAACGCAATTGACATGTTCAAGGCCCAGAAAGGTAGTAAGGACATTGTTAAAATGTGACCCTGGACTACAAAACCAGTCTTAAGTCGCTGGGGTATATTTGTAGCAATAGCCAAAAATACATTATATGGGTCAAAATTATTGATTTTTCTTTTATGCCAAAAAACATTAGGAAATTAAGTAAAGATCATGTTCCATGGAGATATTTAGTAAAATTCCTACTGTAAATATATCAAAACTTTTTGATTAGTAATATGCTTTGCTAAGAACTTCTTTTGGAAACTTTAAAGGTGATTTTCTCAATATTTAGATTTTTTTGCACCCTCAAATTCAATATATTCAAATAGTTGTATCTCAGCCAAATATTGTCCTATCCAAACAAACCATACATCAATTGAAAGCTTATTTATTCAGCTTTCAGAGGATGTATAAATCTGGTTTTGTGGTCCAGGGTCACAAATAGTCCATGTGACATCAGTGGTTCAACCGAAATGTTATTAAGCTACGAGAATACTTTTTGTGCACAAATAAAACAAAATAACAATTTTGTTAGCTTTATTCAAAGCTTTATTCAACAATTTCTTCTCTTCTTTGCCAGTTTTGGATGCGTTTAACATTTCAGCTGCGTTGCTGTCTATGCAGGCTCAAAAAGCTTTCGGATTTCATCAAAATATCTTAATTTGTGTGAATTTAATTGTGAATTTTCATTTTTGGGTGAACTATCCCTTTAAGGTAGTTTAAGCAATGTTCAATATAAACCATCTTTTGACAGCAAATTCTGATTTGAACTTTACAGCTTATTGTTCAACTCTTTTTTAATATTTACTAATATATGAAAATATAGGCTTGGGCCCTATAATTTTTTTTTTTTTTCAGCAGTTTTTTGAATTGTAAGAAAAAACTTAAAATAATTTGTTACCCTGCTGACTCAAATGTTTTAGTTTAGTCAACTAAAATATTACAATTTCAAACTGACTAAACTAAAAATGTTAAGGCAACGGGGTAACAAATTATATTAAGTTGTAACTACTTTTTGCAAGATTTTTTTTTCTCAGTGTAGATGTAAATTATACATCTTATCACTCCAAAAGTAATTCCTCTCTTCTGAAACATTACTTTACTTTGAAACAGTTTTAAATTAGAAATTGCAAGCACATTTCACAAATGTGACCCTGGACCACAAAACCAGTCATAAGGGTCAGTTTTTTTAAATTGAGATTCATACATCATTTGAAAGCTGAATAAATAAGCTTTCCATTGATTGATGTCTGGTTTGTAGAATAGGACAGTATTTGGCCGAGATACAACTATTTGAAAATCTGGAATCTGAGGGAGAAAAAAAAAGTTGTCTGAATGAAGTTCTTAGAAATGCATATTACTAATTAAAAATTAAGTTTTGATATATTTACAGTAGGAAATTTACAAAATATCTTATTGGAACATGATCTTTACTTAATATCCTAATGATTTTTGGCATAAAAGTAAAATCGATAATTTTGACCCATACAATGTACAATATACCTGTAATATACCCGTGCTACTTATGACTGGTTTTGTGGTTCAGGGTCACAAATAATTACAAAGAAAGGCAAAAACACATTGAATTAATGAGCTTTTAAAATAGAAAGACTTAAAAAGTATTTTCTTGTAAAACATACTTCAATAATCTTTGTTTATTTACAACTTCGAAAAATCATTTTTTAGTAGTAATAGTGTAGCCTGCTTTAGAGACAGCACACATAATCTGCAAAGTCTGCATATGCTGTTAAATAGAGCCAAATCCTCCTAAAATTGGTCCCATATCATAAAACTGCTTGACATGCATTTCAAGAGCTCCCAATCTACATAATAGAAGTCAGTTGATTTTAAGCCGTTTGCCTTGGCAAGGCAAATGAGCGGCAGCTCTTTCCATATGTTCATGCGAGTAAACAGACATGGCGAATTGTGTCATAACTGTTTGTCTCTATAGACATCAGCCACCTGTTGGGGAAATCTGCTTTATGTTTTCGAATCCAAACGATAATGTGACATGTCAGGTTGTGTCAGCTGCCGCCACCCCGTCAGGGGTGCGTGTGTTTGCATGTGCATGCGTGAATGAAGCGTGTCGCCCGTTCTCAGCAGGTCCTAACCGACAGAGAAGCTTGTGCGATGCATTACATGTGACCTGGTGCTAAAAATTTTAAAAAGTCCCTCGTTTTCTTTCTCCTTCTCAGTGGCGCACACTTGCCGAAAAGCTGTCATCTCTTCTGGTGTCTGCAGAGAAGGATCAAAGCGGGAACAGGCAGCCAGCGAGAGGGAGGGAGAGAGAGAGATTTCGGGGTGAACCAGAGGACGCAGCCTCTTCTGTTAAACAGGGTAACCCAGTTGCTGCCAGATTGAAAGAAGCCTGCTTCTCTGTAAACATATTCAATTAAGACATCAAACTTCAAACCGTACGATGAAAAAGAATGCCGATGAGGAGAAAGACAGGGTTCGGGGTCGAACTGTGTGCTTCGCTGCGTTTCTCTGATTTAGAAACAGACTTCTTTTGATTAAATAATCATCGCTTCGTAGAAATGCAAGTTGCCGACCAGACGCGCATAGACACAGCTGAAATTTAATGAGCTCGGTAAGATGCGGCAGAAGTGCTGCTGTTTTTAAGACCTCTGCATAAAACCTCTTCAGATCAGGGGTGCTCATGCTGCGTTCCACCCTTTTCCAACGTCCTACTTGGGAAAGTGCAAGAGAATGCCACAAACTGGACTTGGGAAACTTGTTTGGAAATCCAGAATTTGGATTAGTGCACTACTCTACTATTTCTTCCATATCATGATAGGGCAGAAATATTCCAGTGGGCAGTTTTAACCCAAAAAGCATGAAGGAGTACAAGCACCTTGGCTATTCGCCAGGTATTATAAGATTTCTTGGTTCGAACTGAACTCTCCAAGATGGTTGATCTGGGAATCTCTGTGTTATTGCCTGAAAGGAACCGTAGGTTGAATCCTGTAAACCATTTAGATCTAGTCTCCCCAGTGCACACCTAAGGAGAAATGGTGCACTACAATCTCCTGATGCTGCATTAAAGAAATATTGTAGTTCACCCAAAAATGAAAATTTGCTGAGAATATACTCACCCTCAGGCCATCCAAGATGTAGATGAGTTGTTTTTTTCATGGGAACAGATTTGGAGAAATGTAGCATTGCATCACTTGCTCACCAATGGATCCTCTGTAGTGAATAGGTGCCGTCAGAATGAGAGTCCAAACATATAAAAGCATCACAATAATCCACAACTAATCAACACGACTTCAGTTCATTAGTGAATGTCTTTTGAAGCAAAAAGCTGCATGTTTGTAGGAAATAAATCTATCATGGCATTTTAAACCATTATAAACCATTGCTTTTGGCTAAAATGCAAATCCTCTATCCATAATTTTGCCTCTTTCAGTGAAACAGGAGAGAAATATGCACAGATCAAGCACTGTTTACAACAGTCCAAAACTTTCTAAATATATATGTTGGTGGATTTTGATGTGAGAGGACAACAGGGAATGGACCTTTTTTTTTTTTTACTGGAGGAAGCATTATAATGGATTATTGATTGATTGATTAGTGTTTTTGGCCAGAAGCGACTGTTTAAAGTTAAAATCATCTTAATAATGGATTAGTTTCTTACAAATATGCAGTTTTCTGATTTACAAGGTGTTAATAGATGGACTGGAGTGGTGTGGATTACTTGTGGATTATTGTGATGTTTTTATCAGCTGTTTGGACTCTCATTCTGACGGCACCCATTCACTGCAGAGGATCCACTGGTGAGCAAGTGATGAAATGCTACATCTGTTATATTGAAGAAACAATCTCATTTACATTTTGCATAGCCTGCAGCTGAGTAAATTTACAGCAAATTTGCATTTTTGTTTAAACTATTTCTTGAAACAGCCAATTTTTTATTATTTTAATATGCTCCTTGAGGTTTACTTATAATGTTAATTTGTTTGTTGCACACAAAAAAATAATAATATGTGGAAAAATTATTATTTTCAACCCTCATTCTGACCCTCTGTTTTAAGGGCCGTGTCCTTTAAGGCTTGTCAGGAATCGGCCACTGTTATGATTGGCTAACGTCATTGCGTAGGAAACAGCATCAATGCCCCCTCACTTGCATGTGAGTGTTCTGAGAACATAATTTAAAAAAAAAGTAATTTCCAGACAAGGCATTATGAAGTAATTTACTTACAGTTTGTGATGCAGCTGCAGTCAGATGTAGTACGAACAAATGTTTCTTTGTGAATTCTCCATGAAACTGTGCATCGTTTACAAAACAAAATACTCAGATCTTCAGTCGTCAAAAACAATCCATTTGTTCCTAAGGAAGGCTCTTTCACTCCGTTTGTCCTATTGACAGCACACTCAAGCGTGTGAACTGTCAGAAAGCGAATGCGCATCTGTATACTATATCCAGTGTAGACAAGATAGCGGCAATGATTTTCATTTCTATTTGCTTTTGATGCAACGCGACACTCGCGATCAGAGTGTCAGCCGTTAAGTGACTGAATGCCAGTGGGCGGGGCCTATGGTGAGAAGATGACTATTCGTTGATGTGTTGCTCTGGAGGCGGAGTTTATGCAAATGTTTGTGCACAGGTGACAACACCTTGCACCTCAGATGCAAATTAGCCATTTTTAATTAAATAAATGCTTTAGGCCTCTTATATGCCGAAAGATCAAGACAAATTTGATTTCATGTCATGACCTCTCTGGTTTCCACCTCTATATTTCCCTCACTATATTTGACCACATCCATGAGAATCAGATTTGTCTGATTTGATACTTAATGCAATGCATGTGCATTTTGAGCGTGCTCTCATGTTTTTGACCTGTCAAAGCAGAGGACATCTCTGTTTTTGCCGGAGGACATCCATGTGTTGATCTGGGATTTAAAAACAGCGACGCCCCTCAGAGGTGACAAAGTTCACAATCCCGCCTGTCCCCACCCAATTATTTATCTATTACACTGTTTGCAAAGCGGTTTTCATCAGCGTAGCTTTGTGCCCTAGATGCAGCCTCCGGTCTGGTGTGAATGAAACCCAATGCAACACTTGCTCTCTGTTGCTATCCCTCTCTAAATCTCTATCGCTCGCCATCCGCCTGAGAATGATAGAGACGTTCGGTGTTTGACGTAATCGTATTTGACATCTTAGTTTTCTGACAGATGAGGGGACTTTAATGGAGTGTTAATGCAGCCTCTACCAGTAGAGGTCACTGTAGACGCTGACGTCTGACATCCCTTCATCTTCATCTCAAGCTGTGAATTCAAGGATGAATGTGATAGAAAACACATTAAAATGCATTTTCTAGCACTCCTGCTCAAGGTTTGCCATCATTTTTAACAGCAACTATGGTCTTGATAAACAGAATTATAAATGTTGCATTTTAACAGGCTGTTTCTCATTATTTATTCTTACTTGCATTCTCAATATTAAAATATTTTTATACCAATTTCGTTTGCAAAGACAAATGTCAGTAAGCATATTTGTTGGGTCACTTTCTGAACATGCCCAACATGTTAACTTCTGGCTCCACCAGTGGTGTGATTTTTGCATAACCTGTACAGTATATACTGTGCATTAAACCATAGGAAAGCACTGCATTTCAAGCATTTAATAACAGACATGCTTGTGAATCCAAGCGCTCGGTTTGGTGCCACTAGTGGCAAAGAAATTATACATTTCAACTCTCATGACAGACAGAGACTGAGAGCTTTTATTAAATATGATATGCAAAGTAGAATGTGAAAATAAGACATTTATGTAAATGATTTTGGGCTATTGCAATGATTCATAAGGAGCAACAGGGACTGTAACATATAGTTTTGACTAAAGGTGATAGTGTAAAAACAGGGTGTATTTTCCTCTGTTTGTTCGCAGTGAGATGACTCCCTGTTCAAATATCTTCCATTTCAGCCTGAACTATGATGCCTGGCCACCCACACGGTTCGCTTGCTGACATTTAGCAAAAACTCAACAGTCCTCTTCCCTTGGTATGTAAAAACTTTGCATCAACTTAACTAGATCATATTCTATGAATTATTTATATTATGAGATACTTTTGTGACAGTCCTTATTGTTTTTTGGTGGTAATGAAATCAACAGAAACTTTGAGAAGACAACAGCTTTCCTAAGTAGGTTCAGCATGCACACTTGACGCCCTACAATTTTGTGGCCCTTCAGAACCGTTTGACCCGTAACACAAAACCCCAAGAGGAGCATTACTGACGGTCCTCAGGTGAACCGTCTCAATTCCTCAGACAGACCAAATGACATACATAGCAGTCTAGAGAGGAAACCCTAAGGTTAAATCATCAGATCTATCTGTCGATCTATCGATCTGTTGTTCTTTCCATCCATCCATCCAGTGTTCTATCTATTGTTCTATTATTCTGTTGATCATTCTCTCTATCTATCTATCAATATCTATTGTTCTGTCGTTCTATCTATCGCTATGTCATTCTATCAGTCTGTTGTATCTATCTATCTATGGTTCTATCTATCTATCTATCTATCTATCTATCTATCTATCTGTCTATCTATCTGTCTATCATTTGCTTGTTCGTTTGTTCATTATATCTGTTGTTCAGTCTATAGTTCTGTCATTCTATCGTTTTATATCTATCTATCCATCCATCCATCCATCATCTATCTATCTATCCGTCCATCCATCCATCATCTATCTATCTATCCGTCCATCCATCCATCATCTATCTATCTATCTATCTATCTATCTATCTAT